>NW_027397088.1:15487487-15505843 GCF_003265705.2 Callorhinus ursinus | reverse complement strand
CGAGCCCCGAGCCGGAGCCGCAGCCCGAGCAGCCCGGAGCCCGGCGCCGGAGCCGGCAGCCCGCCCCCTACAGGCCGCGCGCGCGCGCGCGCCCGCCCGGCCCCGGCCCAGCCCGCCGCGACCCCCGCGCGCCCTCCCCTCGGCTGCCGGCTCGAGCACGTCGGGAACACGGGCTCCGCTCCGCTCCCCCGGCGTCAACTCGTGCTCTGCCTCCCGCGGCCGCCGCCAGCCACGGGGCTTGCGGCCGGACGCCCCGACTCGACACAATCCACTGACCGCCAGCAACAAAAAAATCCCACCCCACACCGCTCTCCAACTTAGCGAGGTCTGGGATGGGGGTCGGGAGAAGGGGTGGGGGCGGCGGAGGCGGTTCTTGTCCAAGTTCTACCCCATTTGCTTTGTGGCTGCACCCGGATCGGACGTGCCCCGGGAAGGCGTCCACGCTCCAAGGCAAGGTTGTCTCCATGCAGTTTCTACAGCCCGAGTTTAAACTAGTCCTTTGCATTCTACCCAGCCCTCTGCAATGCGGATGTATTTTAATTCTTAAATTCTTTAGGGAACAGCTTTTTTAAGTTGAGCTTGATTATTTAACCTTGCATTTCTTTCATAGTTGAAGTTTACGTGCCTAGATTAGAATCAGCCCTCTAGAAGAGGCATTCGGGTTTTTCATTAAATGTATTTTTTTACAAAAACCAGTGCCCCGAAGGTCATCTCCCATTACACACATCACATTGCTCAAAAAGGGAAAATATTAACACCAATTTGTCGACTCGAGTTAAACTTTCTTATAACGTTGCATTATTCCTAGTGTATGTTCATTTGGGCTTTTAAAAAAAAAATGGGTTCTCTGATTTAAAGCATGCAGCTAATCACCGATCACTCGAGTGCATATTTGGTTAATCCTCCGTCCCCCTCTACCCTCCCTCCCCCCAAACTTAAAAAAAAAAAAAAGCCATACACAAAACAAAAACACTCCCCATGCCAATCAAAACGTAGCTGTACTATGCACAAAACAAATTTAACTATTCCAAGCCATTTAAATCTCTGAATAATCACCCAATTTCAGAAGCCCACTTAACAGGGAGAATTTATTTGTAGTCACTTACACATGTATTCACGTACCTACTTAAAAACATTAGCTATATTGTATGTCTTTTCTCCCTAAAACTGGAAACCATGAATTTTTAAACAAAACCAGTCCCATTATTAAAGTCAATCCCAACAAATGCATTCGCTGTAACATGATTCCCAACTGATTTACGTTGCGAACCAAATAAGCCAAAACGACCACATACATTAAATTTGATATGCCAGTGCAGGGAACAAGATCGCCATAATCGGACCCTCGATTGCAACTTAAAGGGCTTCCAACACACACGCGTTACACGATTTTCCAAATAACATTAATAATAATAACACAAGCTCATTTGCATGCAAAGTGCAATATGGGGCCAAATCCGCCCGAGAATGCAGTTTAGTTACATTACCGCAGCCCCCACCCCCCCCAAGCTCCACCAAAATCCCTAGCCTTTCATCTAAAACTAGATTATGGTTGTGTCATTCGAGGTCAATTTATTCACTTGAGGTATCGCTACACCAATCTGTTTTTTCATCCAAACTAGGCAGACACGACTTTGCCTGAAAAGCCCTCTTTCAGAAAAGAAAGAAACAGCCTTATCGGACGCTGTGTTTAAAACCCTTCAGCTGCAGAATTATCTATAAACTTGACATTCACAGCCATTGCTTAAAACTGCAAGTCAAAGGATGTGTTGTTAAGAGCACTTACGTATTTCTTCTGAATGATATTCCTCTTGGGTCTTTCCTTGCTCATTCTGAGATCCAAATGCTGATTGCAAAAGGGGACAATTGCTTCATGAATTTAAAGCCGTCAGAAATTTGCAAAAAAATATCCTGGTGGTTTTTATTGTTGTTGGTGGTGGTTGATCTTGTAATCCGACTTTTCTTCCTCTTCCCCCAAAGCCCGATTCGCCTTGAAATAAATCCGAAATTGGGAAGGAAAAAAAAAAAAAGAGCCAAAGACGAACGAAGCAAACAACAACAACAAAAAAAATTCACTTTAGTAAAACACTCATAATGGAAAATTTCCCCCGAAACACACACACACACAAAAAAAAAAACCGACGCCCTTCACTCCCCCCCTTTTTCCTCCAAAAACTACATCAGCGAAACGTGAAGGTCCTTAGTGTCTGATCTGTAGTTACATCTTGGAAAAGAAAAGGGAAAGATAAATAAAAAATGTTGGAAGTCACGTTTGTGCTGCAGCAGCAGCGCGAGCAGAAGAGTCAACTCCAGCGGCGGCGGCGGCGGCGGCAGCACCACAGCGAGGGCTCGCCGAGTCTCTTTTTTCCAAGCCCCCTAACCAATGAGAGAGAGGCTATCCAGCCCAACTTTAAATGGACTCTGCTTTTATACAAGTTAGGGCTCCTCGGGTAATTCCCCGACGGACGCTAGCCGAAAACTCCCACAGCTGAGCCACCAGACGCCCGCCTACTCCGGCGCAGACCGACTCCGGCCCAGTCCGGAGGACCCCCGCAGCCCCATCGACTAGACACCCGAGAAGCTTCGACGAACCCTTCCCGGGCAAACCCTCAGGCATCGCTCCCACGCCGAGCCTAGGAGTGGAATTGAGAGAGGCTCCCTAGCCCAATGCATGGCACGCTCGGTCGCTCCACCTCACCCCCTTTCCCCAGCTTGCCGCTCACCCCACAGCCGCCACACGCCAGCCCCCGCCACTGCCCTCGCGTCTACCTGCAGCCGGGCTGCTGGATACCAGTGCCCCAAGACGCCCGGCCCCGGGGAGAGCCGCCTATTCCCGGGGCACCTTAGAATGGTCCCCTTGATCTTCTGGAAGTTGTAGTCCCCCGACTACAAAATGGCTATGGCCACGGGAGCTGGGAACTACAATTCCCAGCCTGCCCCGCAAAGCTTGTCACTCAACTCCCCTCCCTCCTCCTCGCCCCCTCCCCCCTCACCGGCCCTGCCAACAAACGCTTGGATGTGTCCCGCGTGTGACACTGCTAGAGGCTGGCTTGGGATTGGCCCGCAGAGCGTGTGGTCCGCGAGCGAGGAACTCCCCACGCCGGCCCGCCCCCGCCCCCGGGCCCCGGCCCCCCCTCCCCCGGCGGCGCCCCGCCCCCACCCGCGGCGCGAACCGCCTGTGGAATCGAGGAATCGCGCGCGCGCCGGCCCGAGCCGAGCGGCGGGGGAGGGACGCGAGGCTTCCTGGGGGAAGGCCTCGGAGCGTGGCGGCGCGGGGGGCGGTGTCGGCGAGGGGTTGGAGCCCGTCCTAAGGAAAACTGGGCCACGCACCAAGAGGAATCCTCGGTGCGAACTAGTTGATCGGCGGCGCCTGCTGCTTGTGCCGCGCAGCCGGTGTCAGCTCAGGACACCGCCTCGCGTCTTCGCACACGGCGTGCTGCGGCCGGGCCCGGGGTAGGCTGAGGTCACCTCGGCCGGCGCCCCGCAGCCGCACGCGCTGGAAGGCCACCTCCTGGCGCGGCACGCGGCCCGCCGGCCGAGCCGGACGTCGGGGGTGGCCGGCAAGGGCACCTCGGGCGGCCGCCTCCGGCGGAGAGATACACCCGCCCGGGGACGTCCAGCTCGAGCTCTGCCCGCAGAGTGGTGCCTGGCGCCGGGGGTGCCCGCGGGCGAGCGAGGCTAACACGCGGAGCTGCAAAATGAGTGGAATACGGAGACCGAGCCGCACGGCCTTGCGAACGGCAGGGAAGCATCTGGAACGCCGAGTGCCGGGAAGATGCCCCGCGCGGTCCACGAGGGAGCCGCCTTCTACCTGCCTCTGCCCCCTGTCATGGTTATTTAATCGCTGACGGGAAGGAAGGAGCAAGGCCCGGCTCTGACTCCTCGGGCCTTGGCCTTCTTAACTTCGTCAAGTCTTAAGCAGCCATTCTGCATCATAAATTTCCTTGTTTTAACTGTGGCTGCGGAGAAGTCATGTTTTAAATTATCTCCTCTCAGGCTCCCCTCTGGGTAAATGAAAAGTGGGGTCGCTCACACTGCCTCCTGCTCACTGCTATACGTTTTATTCCCCGTCCCATGCCGTGGACCCTCCTTCCCTTGAAAGGAGAACTACTCGGGTAGCACAATCGGTTAGATTTTTATTGGCAGCACTGTTTCGGGAGGTAACCGTGGTCTAGCAAGTTCTCCGAAACTGGTGGTTAGAGACCTGGATTCAAATCAAACCTTAGCCCTTCCTGAAAGGCAGCCGGTGCCTTCTCGGAGCTTGTCCTTGGCCTCGTCCACAGAGTCAGGATGACCAGACCTTACGGGGAGGATTATGTCATAACAACCTAGCTAAGAACCAGCCACGGTAATAGGAAGCTTTCGGTAAAGGAAAGAAAATGCCTTTTTCAAAGGGCTTTTTAATTATTACTCTACCTTTTTAAAAAATCTGAATGCCTTCGAAAAAGGAACAATTTTGTCTTTTATTCATTGCACAATCAGAAAAATAAATGGCCTTCTGTGCCTCGATATTGCAAAACTTGTTTGCCGGTGCCATTTGCCGGGAAGGACTCTACAGAACAGACTCCACTTTTCAGGATTGGCCACCCAAGTGACTTTATGGTTAGGTTACAACGAGGTGTTTTCAAAAGATTTTCTGATCATTAGGACCTACCTGTATACCGGAGGTCTGCACTCCTCCACAGTGTTAGGGTTTTAACCAGTTTTCTGGAGGTTTAATGTCAGATCTGTCATCCCCCGGCAAAATATTAAAGAACAAAGGTGGGTTTCTTCTTGGTTCCCTGAGCTAGCCCTGAGGCCTGGCTTCTCTGTCCCAGGCCTGGGAACTCCCCTGCTGGGCTACCAACTTCAGGTCACCACACACATAAACTAAAAACCCTTCGCCTAGTTGAGGCTTGAGGGCAGGGGAAAGGAAGGAATTTGCTCATTTCCAAAAGATTTGGATAACATTCGTGTTGTTTTGCCTGAAAAGGAAAATAGATGGGCCTTTTTGGGGATTTAAAGCCTTTCCTGTTGCAGAAGGCACTGTCTCCTGATGGACATCCTTTCCCCGCTGCCTTGGCAAAGTCATATATTACTACCTTGCCTTTCTTTTTCCTCCTCTTTTTTGTTTTCTTTAAATCTAATTCACTCTTCTTTCTCCTGATGATTTTAACTCCTCGTACCACTTCTCTTGATGCCTTCAAGTGAGGGCAGTAGGGAGGGGCAGAATGGAGGGAAGACCTCACCAGGTGCATTGCTTCTAGGGGACCTGCCATCCCTGTCCTCATCCCTGAAGACACAGAGAGAAGGGCGCCTGGGTGGCTCAGATGGTTAAGCGTCTGCCTTTGGCTCAGGTCATGATCCCAGGGTCCTGGGATCGAGTCCCACATCGGGCTCCCTGCTCCTTGGGAGCCTGCTTCTCCCTCTGCTTCTCTCTCTCTCTCTCTCTCTCTCTCTCTCTCTCCTCCTCCTCCTCCTCCTCTGTCTCTCATGAATAAATAAATAAAATCTTAAAAAAAAAAAAAAGACAGAGAGAAGCCTTAAAGTCCTTTGTGAAGAAACACACAGCTGACTACAATGGCCGACTTAACAGTCGATTGTGATACCTCTAAAAAGTGCTGAAGTCCCTGCTATAGCAACAGGGAAAAACTTGCTAAAGGGAATTCATAACAGAGGTAACCAGGAACGCGGGAGTTTTAAAGGATAAGTAGGGGTTCAGCAGTTTGAAGGAAGCCAAGCAACTCTCTAGCATGGAAAAAAAAAATTATGAGAACTCCAAAAACATACCGACTTTATGGATAAGGACCCAATTTTTGTTTGGGAGTGACTAGAGATGAGATACTGAGAGGTAAGCAGGAGCCAGGACCAGAAAGGTTGTGTGTGCCAGGCAAAGGAGTTTGGACTTTGCCCAGAGGCTAAATGGAACCTTAGAAGGATTTTCACTAGAGGTATAAAGCAGATTTGCGTTTTTGGAAAGTAGTTCTACCTGTATGAGAGATGAAATTAAGGATTGGAGAAAAGAGATTGGAGGCAGGCAGACCTAAAAACCAGTTGTAATGTTACTGCATAAATGAGGTGAGAAATGGTTATGATCTGACCCCGGTGACAGAGGAAATGCCATAGAGAGCAGAGAACAGGTTGAGAAATATTTAGAATGTCAAAAGTCCAACGGACTTGGGAACTGGTTAGCTGGAGGGAATGGTGACTAACAGGGTAGAGCCTAAAATGATTCCTTAATCTTACGTTTTATGCTCTTTTATACCTAGATTAGCTACTCTGGGAAGAATGGGAATGTGAAGGAGGTGAAAGAGGAAGAGGTAGCAAATCCTCAGACACAAATAAGAGCAGGTACTTACTATTCTGGGTTCAAATCTGGACAGGTGATCATATTTACATAGGCATTCTAGTCCACCGTCTGGTTTACAATAAATGACAGGGAGGGCCCCTGGGTGGCTCAGTCGGTTAAGCATCTGCCTTCAGCTCAGGTCATGATCCCGGGGTCCTGGGACTGAGTCCCGTATCGGGGAGCCTGCCCCTCCCTCCCCCTCTGCCTGCGCTCCCCTCCTTGTGTTCTCTTTCTGTCAAATAAATAAATAAAATCTTAAAAAAAAGAAAGAGAAGACAGGAAAAGGATTGTAAGTTAATAAAGACCAAGTACACAGCAGTAATCCATAGACCTATATTATATGCATATTGAAATTTCCCTCTTAATTCAGGGGATGACACAGGTATCCCACATGCTTCCAAAAACCAATCACATGCATGGTTTTCCCAAGAAACAACAAAACTCATCTCCAGAAATCCTTCCCTAACAGTACATATTTCACCCCTTTATACTGTATACTTACTTGCTCACATTCTGCAGTTTAGTCTTATGTTCCCATCTCTTCTCTCCAAATAAAAAATAAGCTTTCCAAAGTCAGAGACCATCTTACCTACTTCTCATATCCTCCTCAAAGCTCCAGAGACTTCATAGAATTTGGAAGCGTCCAATAAATGTTTACTGTTGACTATTTCACCAAAACTGTAATGCCCACTTATTTAGACTACTGCCAACCATTTGGTCTTACTATCATTTCCAATTCCATTCTGGAACACTACTATTTTTCTCCTCTTGAGGTATCCAAATCCAACATGGTGGTGTACATTCTTCCCCAGCTCCAGTCCAATCTCCAATTCAGCCTGGATGTTTAGCTTACTCATTCCTGCATTCTCATTGTCCCTGTTACTTCAGCCACATTTTTTTTTTTTTTTAAGATTTATTTATTTAGGGCACCTGGGTGGCTCAGTGTGTGAAGCGACTGCCTTCGGCTCAGGTCATGATCCTGGAGTCCCGGGATCGAGTCCCACATCGGGCTTCCTGCTCAGCAGGGAGTCTGCTTCTCCCTCTGACCCTCTTCCCTCTCGTGCTTTCTATCTCTCATTCTCTCTCTCTCTCTCAAATAAATAAATAAAATCTTAAAAAAGATTTATTTATTTATTTGAGAGAGAGAGCACGGAGGGAGAAGGAGAGGGAGAGAATCTCCAGCAGACTCCCTGCTAAGCGCAGAACCAGCCGCCTGCAGGGCTAGATCCCAAGACCCCGAATTCACAACCCAAGCGGAAATCAAAAGTCAGACCCTTAACTGACTGACCCACCCTGGAGCCCCAGACACATTTTTTTTTACTAAAAACTATATATTTAAGGTGTGATATTTTGATGTGCGTATTCATTTTGAAATGACTACTACAGTCAAGCTAATTAACATACCCACCCCCTCGCATGGTTACCATCAGCCACATTTTTTGAGCTTTAAAATTTTGTTCCATGTTGTCTTGTTTTCTGATGACGTCATTTGCATATCTTGTGTCTCCTAATTAGATTGAAAATTTCATGGGGTGGTGATTTGTCTCAGAGTGAGACAGCCCTTGGCAATGAGTCTAATCTCTGGATGAGAATCAGATGTTTCCAATATTAACTTTTTGAGTGACCTTAAGCCATTCTTTTGACCACTCTGGATCTCAGCTTCATCAGCTATAAAATGAGAGGGTTAAACTCAATTATCACCAAAGACATTGCTGGATCCAGCATGCTCTAATCTTCTTTTGACCTTTGTACTGGGCTTCCTCGCTCCCCTCAGCGATGGCCTCTAAGTAGACTTAAGTAGACAATGTTGAGTAAGAACTGCTGGGGCAACTTTCTTTATACCTGTACAGTATTAATTTTTAAATATAATCTTATATTTCTCTGTGATCGCTAATGATACCTTTTTATAGTCTTTAAAGCACGGTCATAATAACATCATTTAATCCATAAAACAACCCGGATCAAGATCAGTATTTATCATCCTCACTCTTCCAATGTGAAAGTACATATAAAGAGGTTGTGATTTGCTCAAGGTCATACACAGAGTAAGGTGACAGAGCCAGGAGTCAAATCCGGTGCTCCTGGCTCCACATCCCTTGTGTGGGCTACCTCCCTGGTTTTCTAAAATGTGATCCAAGACACATCACTCCATGAAATGTTACTAAATATGGCTGGAAAGAAAGGGATGCTTTGACAAAATAGATGTGGAAATTGCTAGCTCACACAAAGATAACTTGATTAACGTAGGATTTTTTCAATCTCAAAAAGGCATACAGTTTTCCAAACGTATTTGGCCACTGAGGCCTTTTTTTTTTTTAAAGAAAGAGTTTGTGGGGGTGCCTGGGGGGCTCAGCTGGTTAAGCATCCGACTCTTGATTTCAGTTCGGGTCATGATCTCAGGGCAGTGGGACCAAGCCTCACATGGGGCTCCACACTCAGGGCAGAGTCTGCTTAAGATTCTCTCTCCCTCTCCCTTTGCACCCCCACCTCATGCTTGGATGCACACTCTCTCAAATAAATAAATAAAATAAAACAAATATTAAAAAAAAAGAAGTAGCTTGTATCCATGGAACAGTGTTGGAGACATGCTTCACCCAATATGATGAATTTATGTTTCATAAAGATTGCTGACTGACAATAATTCTTACCTAAGTGACTGAGTACTTTATGTGACGTTTCTAATTTTATATAGGTCTGTCTTCATAGGTGGGGGGAAGGGAGTAATGAGGAGGGATGTAAAAAAATAATCTTTGACTGACATCAGGTTTATAAATAACTATGAGCCAGTGTGCTGAGAAGTTGGGGGCTTCCATTGAAAGAAGCTAGAACAGCTATTTTAGGCTGGCTGAGATTTGCAAGAGTATTTTAAAACACACTAGGAGGTAAACTCAGAAGTAAACAGCCTTCTTAAGAGTGAGTGATGTCAAGGACACATTAGTTCTTTTGTTATTCACTGCTTCCTGTCCCTGCAGTTATGGTCTGATTTGTCAAGCCTCACTAAAATGCCACAGCGTAAACCCAACACAATAAGATGATGTTTTTAAAATCTACTGGTTGTCAGTGGACCTCGTTTACACGAGTCACTGAAAGTCCCTGGTTCTTTGGAGAATTTGAAGTTTTGGGACTGTCATTACTATTCTGTTTAGATTGTGTCTTGTGTTATTGAAAGAGAGAGGGCCCTGATTCCGAAACTCTGGTAAAGGAACCAAGACAGGGAAACCTGCAGTTTCTAAGAATAGAAGTTACTGTTTATAATAATACTGTACTCTGTGTTTGGGCGGAGAGGGGGGGAATCTTAGGAGCGATCAACTAATTAATCCACAGGGAAACATTAGGAGGAAACTGAGTCACAGAGCAGGGAAAGAGGGAGAGGAACTGTATTCAAGCCCCAATGAAAATGGCTAATGGAGGGTGCCTGAGTGGCTCAGTTGGTTAATCGGACTGCCTCCGGCTCAGGTCATGATCCTGGAGTCCCGGGATGGAGTCCCACATCGGGCTCCCTGCTCAGCAGGGAGTCTGCTTCTCCTTCTGACCCTCTTCCCTCTTGTGCTCTCTATCTCAAATAAATAAATAAAATCTTAAGAAAAAAAAAAAAAAGAAAATGGCTAATGGAAAAATCGGGTGAAGCCGGGTTGGGTCCACCTAGCTGGGAAGTTGAGGGTCGGAGTTTCAGGGAGCACAAACACACACAGTAAAACATAAAAAAATTTAGACATCAGCAGTTACACTGTGACTGAAACTTAGTGGATTATTCATTTCCAGATGTTTGTCTTCCTCTCAATTGTCAAGCATCCACTGAAAAAAAAAAACATTTGTTGGACATTTATTAAGGATGCAAAATTAAACACAGACCCTGTCCTCAAAGCATGCATTTTGTGCAAAGCACTGAGAATTTTGTCCCTTGTGCAAGGAATGTCAAGGAAGACAAGAGAAGTGGTAAGACATTTGCAGGTAGAAGTGGGGGAGGGCCTCTAGGCTCTACTCAACTGAGGGCCGGCCAGGAGTCGCTCTGATCTTGAGCCTGACAGCAGGTTGCAGAGGAGGGCCCCATTCCTTAACTCCAAACCCTGTCTTACCCATCCCTCAGGCCAGAGGCTCATAGGTGACCCAGAAGGTCAGCCCCCTCACCTTTTTTTTTTTCTCCTTCTAACTTTCATCTGTTTGTTCATTTATTGCTTCTTTTATTCATCCAAAGGGTACCCAATAAGTGCTTACAATGTTCCCCTTTCTCTGGACACCCCGTCTGTGCATCCTTGCAGGTCTCCTGAGTGAGCAATGTAGAGCTTCTGTTGCCTTAAGCCCAGCAGTCCTCACATAGGAAAAGCAGCCAGGGTGGGAAAAGAGAAGGACTGACCATAAGGGAAATCCAGAGAACTTGAGACAAGGCAAAGGAACGCGGATTACCAGAATCTGGCCTTTGTTATTACAAAATGACAGTGTTTTTGTGTGTCTGCGTGTGCATGTGCATAAGGGAGGAAGGGCTTCCAAAGGGTATCTAGTATCTAGAGAATTTGGGACATTTGTGATTCTAGATAAATACAGATGCCAAGAGGAGAACTATAAAACCAGGGTGATTGTTTAACATAGGATGGCTTAATGGCCAGATTATGCTGGGAATCTGAAGGCTTGAGGTTTAGTTTCAGCTTTTTGTGACCTTGGACCAGTCACTTGGCAAGGCCTCGTTTTATTTGTGAAAAAAGGAACTGACCTAGATGTGCCCTGAAGACCCTTCCAAATCTAACATTCTGTGATTATGTACCCAACAATATTAATCTTGGTCATCTGTGATCCTACCAATTTTATACAACATGGTTAATGTTGTTGTAAATTTTTAGTACGGCAGTAAATTCCTAGTGCATAAACTCTGGACATGGTTTATGCAGTGCTCATAGACTCTAAGTATATAAACCGACATCCTTATCAGAAACCTGGAGAAAAGGTCGGGGGGAGGGAAGGGGAGAGAGAGCGGGAGGGAGAGAGAAGGAGGGGAGGTAGGGAGGTGACAAATATTAGTTTCAGCTTATGCTTTGGACACTGTGTGGATCAGTATTTTTGAAGATGAAACTAGGGTCCCATTTGGTAGGGGAATCCATAACTCTCAAGCAACCTAGGACCCCAACTGGGTCCCCTGGGATTCTCCCCACGTAGAAGGCAGGAGAAACCAGGAAGAAGGAGGCTAGACTTTCTGAAGTTACCACAGAGTCAATCCTTGGGGAGTTCTCAGCCACGCCAGTATGCCCACAGCGCTCCCAGACTTCCCCAGGTGTGAGACATGGATGATCAGCATCACATTCCTTACACTTACAAAGTACCTCGCACTTACCTAGCAAAGTATCCATCCCATAGTAGAGAATTTGCTTCTTGAAGAAATGAATGGAATTTGGCACTGTGCCAATTATCATTTTGTTCACAAATAATTCTCTGTGCATCTGGAGTGCTCTTTCAAATAGGTCAGCTCCCACCAAGCATTTGCAATTACAGAGGAAGTGAAACTGTTTGGCAAGTGGCATTTAAAAGATCTCCATTTTGCTTTCCAGCCAGCACTTGTCTTACAAAATGCCCAAAGAAGGGAGGATGCAAGGAGAAATTACTGAAATACTTCAGTCGTGTAACAAGCCCAGTCATTTTCATATGGTGAATCTAAAACTCAAGACCAGTATAGATACATTCATCTGACAAATGGTATTTGTCTGCTGCTGTTATGGACTGAATGGTGTCCCCCTAAAATTTTAAAAAATTTAACTGTTGAAGCCCTACCCCTCAGTACCTCAGAATGTGTTTGTGTTTGGAAGCAGGGTCTTTAAAGAGGTCATTAAGTTAAAATGAGGTCATTGGGGTGAGCCCTAATCCAATATGACTGGGGTCCTTACAAAAGAGGGAATTTGGACGGACACACACAAAGAGGGAAGACCATGAGGGGAAGGAGAGAAGGCGGCCATCTTACAAGCCAACGAGAGAGGCTTCAGAAGAAACCAACTCCGCTGACCTTGGTCTTGGACTTCTAGCTTCCAGAACCATGGGGGAAATAAATTTCTGTCATTTAAGCCACCTGGTCTTTGGTACTCTGTTATGGCAGTGCCAGCAAAGTAATATGGTTGCCTTGCAAATTAAACCTTTGATATATGGAAATAAAACTGATCGGTGACGATAAGGGCCTGATGTTGAGTTGTTTTTCTAGTCACGGGGATAAAGTTGTGTGGATCTATTCTCCCATCCACTTGCACTGAGAAATAAATTTGCAAGATGGTATTTGAGATTAGGATCCTCCATAGATGATACTTCAGCCCTTGGTCTCTTAGCCATGGTCTTTCTGGGGGACATGGGTGTGGGGAGTGTGGTGGGGAAGGGTAAGAGATGAAGCTTCTTACTTCTAAGTGTGTGGCCCAAGGACAGGTCCAATATTTCCAGCCGGCACAAGGACTTAAGAAAACTACCTTGTTCGTCCCAAGAACTAGCACCATTCGTTGGCTACTTGAAGGGTTTTTCCTGCTAAAGAATAGGTAGGAAGAGTCTCAAAAAGGTGGAATTACTTTCTCTGCCTAAAAATTTTCTTCTCTTACCCCAATTTTTAAATAAAGAAACAGCCAAAGTATTTGATCTTGCTGGTTTAGTAAACGGGTTTATACTGTGATAGCATATTATTTAAGCACAATTTAAATGTTTATAATAGTTGACATAATTTTAAAAGTCCAACAGGTGTGGCCTTCACATCCCCCAAAGTAACTGTTATTTATCCACAGCACTTAATAAAATACCTAATTTCTCAAATCTGTGGTCAAGGTTGACCACAAATCATTTGCTGCTCTTTTAGGTAGTTAATTGGCCTACATAGTTAAAGTTCTACTATTAGAATAACATTCTTGAAAAGAAAAGAAAATGTATCCCTTTGGGAGAAGGCACTCCAAGATCTAGGGATCTATTTTTAAATGAAAGTTCTATGAAAGAGTTTTAAAACCATTATTAATCATTAATACATTAGCATGAATTAAGTATTAGAGATTAGCGAGCCAGACTTCTAGCAAGGTCTAAGGAAACAAAATGAGGAAGTATTGATAATATATGTAAGGTTCTTACACTTTAGAATAGGCAAGGGGGGCTCCTGGGTGGCTCAGTCATTGGGCGTCTGCCTTTGGCTGGGGTCCTGATCCCAGGGTCCTGGGATCGAGCCCTGCCTCGGGCTCTCTGCTCAGCGGGAAGCCTGCTTCTCCCTCTCCCACTCCCCCTGCTTGTGTTCCCTCTCTAGCTGTCTCTCTTTGTGTCAAATAAATAAATAAAATCTTTAAAAAAAAACAAAACAGAATAGGCAAGAATCTTTAGGGCATTTGTTTGAAATGCAGATTCCTGGCCACTAGCCTAGAATTCTCCTTTAGTAGGTCGAGGGTGGGGTTTAGGAATTTGCCTTTGAACAAGCACTCCGGGTGTTTCTTCTGCTGTAAATCTTGTCCTGTACGGTTTTGAGAAACACTGGCCTACGTGATGCCCCCCTGGTTCTCTGTCATGCGTTGTCCAAGCCTTTCAAAGATCGTCTCTTAAAAGCCTCATTTAGTCATCTAGAGAGTCCCTGGCTTTTAATGTCCCCAGGATCACAATTATTCCCTATGGACCCGGCACCTTAAAGTGACCGGAACTGTTGCTTACCGACACCTGACACCACCCATTCTGTATGAACTGGCATCTAAATTCTAGAACCTCTTGCACTCTGGTTAGACTCTATGTTGAGCGGGGAGTCTGAACCAGATACAGAGTCTGAGTCAGGTTCTGCCTAGGGAAACTTTAGCCCAACATTAGCTGCTTGGGGAAACAAGCATTTGGAGAAGTGGGGAGTTAAGGAACCCAGAAAGAGAAGGTAAAAGAATGCCAGAGATTTCTTTTAGGTGAGTCCTGCTTTATAGACAGTTACAGTTCTTTCTTCTTATGCTTTTCTGTCAGTACAATGTATTACAAATACCTTTTATATCTCATCTCTTATCAATAAAATGAAGGAGTTATTACATACTCTAGTATGGATTTTGATGAGGCAAAAAATATTGGAAATATAAACACCATCTGAAAGGAATAGCAGTAAAGAAACACAGGTATCATTATAGATATCCTTTAGCCGGTGATACAGATAAATCCCTGAAATTTTGAGTATGAAGCAGATTCTGCACAATTAGCTTTTCCTAACTTCTCATTAGAATACTGAAAATGCATTCTTCTGAAAAATGATTCCAGTATACACTTGTACAATAGCCTCCTCATATCCAACATCTAAGTACCCAGTCTACCATTCTACACACTATGGCCTGCTGTCCTAAAATACACATAACCATTCCCTTCCTCAAAACCCTAGATTGTTGGGGAGGGTGGGGAGTTGGGTTAGCCTGGTGATGGGTATTAAAAAGGGCACGTACTGCGTGGAGCACTGGGTGTTATGCACAAACAACGAATCATGGAACACTACATATAAAATAATGATGTAATGTATGGTGATTAACGTAACAATAAAAAACTAAAAAAAAATAAAATAAAAAACCCTAGATTGTGCCCTAATTCATGAAAATTGTCTATGATGACCCACAAGACTGTTACTAGGCCTGGCATCAAGTGACCAGAACAGGGCTTTGCCGCCCTTCCGTCAATGCCTTCAGGCTGAAGACCAGTCCAAGGGACTCTTCCTTTGCCATTCCCATACTCTGAGCTCTTCAACTAGAAAATCACCAACTCCAAGCTACCATGTTCTTCACATTGCCCCCTTACTTCATCCTACTTTGAAAGTGATTTAAAAACAAAACACTTTTTGGGTGCCTGGCTGGCTTAATTGGTGGAGCATGCGACTCTTGATCTCGGGGTTGTGAGTTTGAGCCCTACATTGGGTGTAGAGATTACTTTAAAAAAAAAATCTTAGGGGTGCCGGGGTGGCTCAGTCGGTTAAGCACCTGACTTGGGCTCAGGTCATGATCTCATGATCGAACCCGAGTCGGGCTCTGCACTTAGCAAGGAGCCTGCTTCTCCCTCTCCCTCTGCCTCTCCCGTTTATGCTCTCTCACTCTCTCTCAAATAAATAAATAAAATCTTTTTTAAAAATCTTAATAACATAAAATAAATAGAAACAAAATACTTTTAATCCCCTCACCCTCCTTGCCACAAAACTACTCTTCAACAGAGTTGCTAGTAAAGAGTATAGCCCCCTCTCCTTCTCACACCCAGCTTTCTTGGTTTCTATCTACCTCTTCTCTCAACATCCCAGATTTCCAGAGTGCAAAGCCATATGTGGCTACCACTAGTGGCTACCATTTTCAACAGCACAACTCTATAGATTCAAGCAGAGTCATTTATTATTTATGTACTCTTGAGCCCAAGTTCATGAATGACAGCCATGACCAGGAAAGGTGGGGGCTGGGTAAGAGTTCACATTTTGGTTTGTCCGAGACTTTCACGGTATTAACACTCAGAGTCCCATCCATATCCTGGAAAACCCCTCAGTGCTGAATAAACCATCAAGGCTGGTCAACCCAGCTCAGAAGGACATTCAAGAGTGCAAGTCCCACAAGGGCAGAGCCTCTGTTCCATTCTTGACTGCACATCCAAATGAAGGGCAGAACAGGCCCTAAATAAATGTTTTCAGGATATTTTCAGAATGACATTCAGAATGAATGTCCACAGAACCAAGTGCCTCTGAACACTTGAGAGGAAAGACATGACCTAAATGCCCGGTATCAGTAGCCACCATCACGCACTGGGGCCTCTCTGGTCCGCCAAGGGGTCTTTTTCCAATCGCGTTACCTTTCCAGGACTCCCAGGAAATTCTTCCAATTCTCACCCGTCTTAGCCAAAAGCAAAGTCTCGGTACCGCCACGGAGGCAAATCTTTCCCAGCTGCGATTTTAAAGCCAGCTGCCGTGGAGAATCACGGGAGTGGCACAACTTCCAAAATCCAAGGTTAATAGGCTGTGAATTGCCACTTTCTTCCCTCATTGTCTGTGCCTCAGCAGTTCCTTTAACCCACTGTCATTCAACTTGGGGAGGAGGAGGAAGTGGGAATAGCACCAGCTGCGAGGGGGCAGCGGACAACAATGCCCTCTCCTCCCCACGTCCCCCCCCTCCCACCCCATTGGCCCCCCAAAAGCACCAGGCATTCAGTTATACAGTAGATATTTATATAGCCTACCCAATGCGAATTCAAATTTATTTTCAAGTCATTAGGGCCAATTACTCACCTTTGGGTCCTGTAATACCATTTGTTCCCTGCCAAACTGACTGCTTTTCCCGTCACAAATATGATAAATCCTGTGCAGTGCTGCTCAGTCACGTTTATACTGATTCCGATTGTTGCAGGGTTGGGATGAATGAATGAATGGACTGAGTCATGAGGTGTAGTTCTCATGGATGATTCTTGCCATTTGAAAATCATTCAGTCCTACTGAGGGAAAGAGTCTTACTTGGGAGGGACTAGCATGAATACTGGGACTATTTATTTCCTTTAATTTAGCCAAGACCTGAAAGAATGCAAATATTTTCTTTTGCCTTTATTGTTGCCATTAAGGATCCTGTTTTCTTTCTCCCCTAGCCTTCACAGATGTATTGAATTACACTCTGGGTCTAACACTGTGCTAGGATTTGAGGCAGTTAGAAAAACAATGATAAAATCGTCCCTGCCCTGTGGGAGATTGCAGTCGGCCTGAAAGAAAAGACAGGCACCCTGGAAAAAAAGCACCAAAGGACTATGTTCAATAATGTCCGTGATTAGGTTCCAAAATGGCCCAGTCCAGGGATCAGAATCAGCTGGATTCAGACTTGCCAGAAAGGCACACTCTTGGGCTGGGTCCCAGACCCACTGACAAATTTAGGGGCGGTGCCCTGCGTTTCAGCAAGCCTCTAGGGAATCCTGATGCTCACCCAGGTTTGAGAGTCTCTGCTATGGATGGTTTCGGTCAGAGGAGGCTAGGAGCGTGAGGTCGAAAACAGAAAGGAACGGGAACAGACTTTGGCCTGCGAGCTCCTCTCTGGACTTCAATTTCCCAGGTCACCAAGTATATCTCTGTATAAATAACTCTTTACAAACATAGTTCTTTTCAAACCGCTTGCGTTAATAGGCATTTATTTGTGATGGTCTTAGCCCCATAAGGCAGAAACCTCCCTTCCATTTCCTCCCCTACTCTTGACAGTATGTTGAAAAGAAAAGTGAAACGTGTTTCTTGCTGTCCCTGGATTTTGTATTTGTCCATGATTTGTTAAATATATAATAAGGGCCTGTGACGTGCCTGATACTGTTATCGAAGGGAATAAAAAGTCACATAAGAAATGACCTTTGCTCTTAAAGAATCTGGTTGGAACAAAAATATGTCCTCAAGAAAAATTAAATAACAGCACAAGGTGGCATATGGTTAAGTACAAATAAAGATGTAGATTAGATTATTAAATGCCAGAGGATTCAGAAAAGAGGGAGAGATCCCATGGGCCCAGAAGGCTTCCTGGAAGGGGCTGGGCTTGAGCAGGAATTTCCCAAAAAGACTGAGAGGTGTAGGCTGGCCCAGAACAATGTAGAAAGAGAAGGATGGGACGAAGGGACTGGGGTGGCCTGTAGCACTGATCTGTAGATTCGTCAGTATTCTAACAGCCCCGCTACCGAGGTGCCCGAGAAGTGGGGAAGGCGCTGGAGCGGAGACTGGAGTATATGCAGGGTCTGGAGAGCCATGAACGCCAGCTTCACTTAGAACTTTTCCCTGAAGTGTGTGCTTTGTTTTGTTTTGTTTTGAGGGCAGGACAGATAATTAAGTGAGTAGACTGAGAAGCTTGCGCAGAAGCAATCGGAGGTGGGAAGGAACCGAAAAATACTCAGGGGCACCTGGGTGGCTCAGTTAAGTGTCCGCCTTCGGCCCAGGTCATGAGTCTGCTTCTCCCTCTCCCACTGCTTGTGCTCTGTCTTGCGCTTTCTCTCTCTCAAATAAATAATCTTAAAAAAAAAGAAGAAAGAAAGAAAGAAAAAGAAAGAGAGAAAGAAAGAAAGAAAGAAAGAAAGAAAGAAAGAAAGAAAGAAAGAAAGAGAG
>NW_027397088.1:15462738-15487387 GCF_003265705.2 Callorhinus ursinus | reverse complement strand
AGAAAGAAAGAAAGAAAGAAAGAAAGAAAAAGAAAAAGAAAGAAAGAAAGAGAAAGAAAGAAAGAAAGAAAGAAAGAAAGAAAGAAAGAAAGAAAGAAAGAAAGAAAGAAAGAAAGAAAGAAAAAGAAAAATACTTAGAAGGGGCTCTTGCAGAAGACTCAGACATTCAACTCCATTTCTGGGGTGCTTACTCTGATGTCCTGCAACAGAGAGGGCTCTTCCCTGAAGGAGCTCACCGTCTGGAGATGGGAGACAGACTATTCTAATACAGTACCATGAATACCACCATGGAAGAGTTGGGGATACCCAGCCTGAGCTATCAGGGAAGGCTTCCAGAAGGAAAGGACACCAGATAGGCCAAGTGGAAGGAGGAAGTGGAGTCAGCCAGGTGCAGAAGTTGGGGGAGGGAGCTGCAGACACAGGGACAGAGGGTGCAGGGGGCATTGCAGGAACTGCAAGCAGATTGGTTAGCGGCAAAGGTGGACGTGAGCAAAGGACTTAAGGTGAGTCTTGGGGAAATGGGCAGGAGCAAGATCATTAGAGATTTACAGGAGAGAAGCTTAGGGCTTACTTAGAAGCCGTTACGGGCCCCTGGCTGGCTCGGTCGGTAGAGCATGCAACTCTTGATCTCAGGGCTGTGAGTTCGAGATCCATGTTGGGTGTGGAGCCTACTGAAAAATAAATTTAAAAAAAGATGAAAATTTAGGAGTAAGAGGAAATCTCTGGGGGCGCCTGGCTGGCTCAGTCGGTAGAGCATGTGACTCATGATCTCGGGGTTATGAGTTGGAGCTTCATGTTGGGTCTAGAGATTACTTACAAGTAAGATCTTAAAAAAAAAAAAAAAGGGAGAGAAGCTGTTAGAGAATGTGACACGCCAGGACAGCAGCTTGAAGGGGGCACTCTGACGGGGTGTTAAAAGGAGGGAATATAGCAGGAAATATAGAGGGGTGAGGGATGAAAGGCTAGACCCTGGGGGGAAAGGACAACTGGGGGAATGTCACAGAGTTTTGGAGTAGACCAGCAAGACTTGGTGACAATGGTTATGTGGGACGTGGGACAGGGAATGTTCAAGACAAAAGACAAACAGGGGCGCCTGGCGGGCTCAGTCAGAAGGGCACGTGACTCTTGATCTCGGGGTCATGAGTTCAAGCCCCACACTGGGTATAGAGGTGACTTAAAACAAAACAAAACAGGGCGCCTGGGTGGCTCAGTCGGTTAAGCGACTGCCTTCGGCTCAGGTCATGATCCTGGAGTCCCAGGATTGAGTCCCGCATCGGGCTCCCTGCTCGGCAGGGAGTCTGCTTCTCCCTCTGACCCTACCCCCTCTCATGAGCTCTCTCTCTCATTCTTTCTCTCAAATAAATAAATAAAATCTTTAAAAAAAAAAACAGCAATTGCTTTAAAAAACAAAACAAAACAAAACAGAACAAAAAAAACTTAAAACAAAAAGATAAAAAGCAAACGAAAACACCTCAGTTTTTTGAGCCTGGGCAGCTCAGAGAGTGCTGTTACTGTTGAGAGAAATAGGGAAGTTAGGAGGGGAAACCGGTTTTTGGAGGGGAAACTAGGGGTGGGGAAAAGATGATTTTATTTCAGTCTTTGGACACGTTTTCTCTCTTCAGCTGCTTTGTTTCGTTTCTGTAGTTGTTCCTTCTTCCCTTAAAACTTAGTTTCAGTGCTTAGAGGGAAAAAGAAAAAGAACCCAGTTTTGTATCTTGCACAAGATCTAGGCACATCTATTTTTATAACCTAAAACTACCCAAGAGCCTAAGGAATCAATAGACAACTGAGTTGCTCCAGACTTTTAAGTGCCAAGAGCCAAGGTGAGGAGGTGCACCGGGAGAGACGGTTTCCTTCCTGTCATCTCTGGCTGCAGGTAAAGGGAGGCTTGGGAACCTCACTTGACTGGCTAGACTTTTGTTTTTCTGAGAAGTCCTTACTCCAAGAATCAGGGCTTCCCGATGGACCTGTCTGACTAGAATCACAGGTCTCTCATCCTGGACCATCCTGGCTCTGCATCCTAAAGAAAAAGCTTTCAAAACAGACACAGATTGTTACTCTCTCCGGGGACAGGAAGCTTTCTGCAGCCTCCTAGACATTCACTTACCTCAAGGATTTTAGAATCCTACTCCAGCTGGTGGCTGACGCTACCTGTCAGAGAGAAAATAGGTCAGCCTGACTCTCCTGATCGCTGAAGTGGAGAAAGCCCCAAGGCGGGGGTCAAGGCAGGACAGAACAGCCTGACTGACCCTGGCTCCTCTCCACGGGGGTGGGCGTGGGGGTTTGAGTAGAACCAGCTGGAGTGGGGCCAGCTGACCTATCTGCCTCCTGACAAACTCTTTCAAGCTACCAGCTGTGTTGCCTCTTAGACTCTCACAAGCATGCAGAGTACCCCTAACTGGCCTCTTTAAACACGATAAATTTAACTTTTATTTCTCGAAGTCAAAATAATCCTACCTGACCACCTTCTTTAGCAGGAATGGAGCTCTGCGGAAAGATAAACTTCATCTAGGAATCAGAATGACTTTCTTAAGCTGGGTTTTGATGGGAGTAGAGGGAGCTGCTCAGAGATCAGGAAGGAACCCTGGTGTTATTTTTTTTTTTTTTAAGATTTATTTATTTTTAGAAAGCGAGAGAGTTCGAGGTGGGAGGGGCAGAATCTCAAGCCGACTCTGTGCTCAGCGCAGAGCCCGACGTAGGGCTTGATCTCACGAGTGTGAGATCATGAACCGAGCCGAAAACCAAGAGCCGAATGCTTAGCTGCGTCACCCAGGTGCCCCTCTGGTGTTTGTCTTGACTCCTCTCTTCATTCTTCTCTTGGTCCCAAAAGCCGTTGACTTGATTCTTTCCCTGTAGAGCCCCCTTCACTTCTCTCCATCTTTACCACTAGCCTAGACCTCCAGTTCTCACCTATTCCTCTGTGACACCCTCCAAACTGGCCTTCCTGCCCTCCTTCCGGCCTAGCTCTGGGCCATTCCCTGCAGTGAACAGAGATTGGTCTTCCCACTGGGCAAATGTGGTTTTGCCCTGTGGTGGACTGTCTTGCAAAGGTGGCCACCAGCAGTTACTCTAATCCTTATATGTGCACTCTTCCCACAAGGGGGTAGAATCTAGCTCCCCTTCTCTTGAATCTGGGCCTTACGACTTGCTTTTACCAACAGAATGTGCTAAGTGACAGAAGTGATATTCTGGGATTTCTAAGCCTGGGGGTAAGGGCCCAGCTTCTGTTTTCCTTCCCTTGGAGTCGGCTGCCATGGACAGAAGTTTGGGCCAGATTACCGGATGATAAGAGACTAGACGAAGAGGCAGAGGACCAGTCAGCACCTGCATGTTGCGGCACCAGATACGCGACTGAGGCCATGTGAACATTCTAGCCCTAGCGATCTCTGATTCTCCAGTCCCAGTCAAGCCAACCCGGCCTGCACCACAGGGAGCAAAGGAGATCCATCCCTGTCAAGCCCTGTGCAACTCTCGGAATCATGAGCAGATAAATATGTGCTGTTGTTTCAAGCCGCTAAGGTTTGACTCGGTTTGTTGCACAGCAGTAGGTAGCTGAAACATGTCCTGCTCTTCGGATAAAGTCAACTTCCTTTAAAATAGTGCTGACCCAGTCCTTACATCTTCAGCCTCATGGCTCATCACCCCACCTAGTCTTCTCTTCTAGGCCTTTGCACACTTATAACACATCTTTGTCCTCCTTCTTAGGCCCGCCCTGGCATCCATCAGTTTCCTTCTCCCAGGAAACACCACTTCTTCCAGGAAATCTTTGATTCCATGAGACTAGGTCGGGGACCTTACTGGGCTTTTGGCTGCACCTGTATTTACTTTACAGTATCACTTAGCAGGTCACATTATAATGGCCAGGGTACTTATTTGTCTCCACCATTATACTTTTAACTCCATGAAGGTGGGGACTGTCTGCCTTATTTATTGTTGTTTTTTTTTTCAGTAAGCTCTATGCCCAATGTGGAGCTTGAACTCATGCCCCTGAGATCAAGAGTTGCATGCTCCACCAACGGAGCCAGCCAGGTAACCTTGTCTGCCTTTTTTATAAGTGTATCCCTTATTGCTGGCACATTATATGACACAGTATGTGCTATTCAGTGTTTGACCAATGAATGAATGAATGGCCAACTGAATAAGGGATTAGACTATGGAATATTCTTTTTAGACTTGATCACGTCATCCTTCCCTTATACCATTCCCCATCAGCCTTAACAGAATATTATCTTCTAAAAGCTTTGTTTCAGATTCTCTCAATCTTAAATTTCTCCTCTTTATCTCAGCCGTCTCCAAAGGGACAGTAACTGCTGTTCATGATGATGAGTCCTGGGATACAATGAAGCCTTGAAGTGATGAACTGTCAGAGATTAAAGTACAGTCTTAATTTTTGAAAATTACCAAGCTGACTTATGGCAATCTACAACCCCAGTGTTAAAAATTCTCAAACAACTCAGGGGCACCTGTGTGGCTCAGCTGGTTAAGCATCTGACTCTTGATCTCAGCTCAGCCCTTGATCTCAGGGTCGCGAGTTCAAGTCCCACACCAGGCTCCGTGCCCAGTGTGGAGCCTACTTAAAAAGAAAATAAAAATGCCTTTTTTTTTTTTAAAGATTTTATTTATTTATTTGACAGAGAGAGACACAGCAAGAGAGGGAACACAAGCAAGGGGAGTGGGAGAGGGAGAAGCAGGCTTCCCGCCGAGCAGGGAGCCCGATGCAGGGCTCGATTCCAGGACCCTGGGATCATGACCTGAGCTGCAGGCAGACGCTTAACGACTGAGCCACCCAGGCACCCCCAAAAAAATGCTTTTTCAAACAACTCAGATGTTTGTCCATGCTGGGTAAGAAAAACATCCCTTGTTTTTGTAAATGTTTTTACTTTCTCAGGGGGGATCCCATACCTGTTACCCATTTGATTCTTACCACAATTCTATGAGGTAAATAGAGGAGGTGGTGGTGCTCTATTTCTAGTTCACAGATTTGAAAACAGAGGTTGTATGGGCCTCCGGGGCCATATAGCTTGTTGGTGATACATGTGAGGTAGGATTTGGGGCGTTTGGCTGGCTCGGTCAGTAGAGCACACCACTCTTTTTTTTTTTTTTTTTTTAATTTTTTTTTTTTTTGACAGAGAGACACAGCGAGAGAAGGAACACAAGCTCGGAGAGGGAGAGAGGGAGAAGCAGGCTTCCCGCTGAGCAGGGAGCCCGATGCGGGGCTCGATCCCAGGACCCTGGGACCATGACCTGAGCCAAAGGCAGACGCTTAACGACTGAGCCACCCAGGCGCCCCAAGAGCACACCACTCTTGATCTCAGGGTCTTGAGTTTGAGTCCCACACTGGGCATAGGGTTTACTTAAAAAAAACCAAAAAACAAAAAAACACGTAAGATAGGATCCATTCCGCTGATAATTAACTAGCCTGCTGCTCTTGCCCCAGATGGTCTCTGTGACAATAGTAGGAAAGTCCAGTTTATTGGATAACTGAAAGTTGCACTTCACATTTGTCTTTTTCTTTATAGTATTTAGTTGCTGAGGTTTCCTTTCCATTCCTTTTTTTAAAACTTCACTTTTTATTAAAAACAAAACAAAACAAAAAATCTTCACTTTTTATGATGGAAAATTTTAATAGATAATAATATGAGCATATGTAATACTACGACGAAACACTTAGGTACCGCCCCCCAGCTTCCACAATTACCACTGTTTTGCCATTCTTGCATCCGCTATCCCCTCATTTTTTTTTTTCCTGGAGTATTTACAAATAAATTGCAGACATCATTTCATTTTCCCCATAAATACCTCTCTCTGTCTACATATGTATATGGAGATAATATAAAGACATATATAGATTCCATATATATATGTAGATATATATATGTATATATATAACCATATGGGGCGCCTGGGTGGCTCAGTCAGTTGGGCGTCTGCCTTCGGCTCAGGTCGTGATCCCGGGGTCCTGGGATCGAGCCCCGCGTCGTCGGGCTCCCTGCTCAGCGGGGAGCCTGCTTCTCCCTCTCTCCCTGCTTGCGCTCCCTCTCTCTATCTCTCTCTCTCTCAAATAAATAAAATCTTAAAACAATAAAACATAACCATAATACCATTTCACACCTACCAAAATCAGCAATGATGCTTGAACATCATCTAATACACTATTAATATTCATTTTCCCCCAGGATTGTCATTTTGCAGTTGGTTCATTCAAATCAGATTCTGAATATGTTCCACACGCTGATATGTCTCTTATGTCTCTTTTAATCTTTTTTTGGGGGGGGGGAGGGAATCATTTATTTGTTAAAGAAACTAGTTTGCTTGTCCTGTAGAATTCCCCAGGAGCTGGCCAACTGCATCCTCATGGACATAAAACACTGTGTTTTTATATAATACATTACGTGTAATTCATCCATGCAAATGGAACCTATTAGAACACTTTATGAACACTGTATTACAAATATTAAACACTTCCACATTCAGCAAATTTTTACTGAGCATCTACCCTGTAGAGGCTTCTCTTTGTAATGTCAGGGAATGCGTAACATCTCCCATACCAGAAGCTTTGGTCAGATCTTTGTGTTGTCTTCTCTATTTCCACATCATGGATTTGGCCCAAAATCCTTCTAACAAATTCAGACTCATCACTTATTCTTTTTTTTTTAATTTAATTTAATTTTTATTATTATTGTTTTAACTAATCTCCATACCCAACATGGGGCTTGAACTCACAACCCCAAGAACAAGAGTCACACGCACCACCGACTGAGCCAGCAAGGTGCCCCTTGTCACTTATTCTTACTTAGTTTCTAACATCAGTATTCTCAAACCTTCTCAATTCAGTCTGAGTTCCTACAGAGGACACCAGCTGGATTGTAAGCTTTATGTAAGCTTTATGGTACCTTGTCTGTTTGTTTACCAGATGGCCAGATAAAGATATCCCTAGTACTTAACACATTCTCCTGCATATAGTAGGTAGACATAAGTATTTGTTGAGTATGAATGAATAAATGAACTTCTTACCTCCAATCATTATTTCTTTTCCAATGAGAACACTTAGTCTAGATTCATCTTCTTAACACATTGTAATTCTCTGGTTTCTTTTCAGAACACACAAATCTTTTGCCTTTTACTAAAATGTCTTCATTCCTTTCTCTTTACTGAGTACATTCTAGGTTTAGTGGTGAGCTAGAACCAGCTCATATTGCTTTACAAGAGCTGATTATTAAGTTTCCAGAAATTTTTGAGCCTATTGACATTACATTGGTAGTTTGAAATTGGCCATGGTAGGAGTATTGACACCATGGAAATTGCTAGATTGATTGCGGCCAGATTCATTAATTGCTGAAGAAAGCCAATAAGATCTTTAAGATTTACTCAGTTGAGAGGCGCCTGGGTGGCTCAGTCGCTAAGCGGCTACCTTCAGCTCAGCTCGTGATCCCAGGGTCCTGGGATCGAGCCCTGCATCGGGCTCCTGGCTCTGTGGGGGCCTGCTTCTCCCTCTCCCACTCCCCCTGCTGGTGTTCCCCCTCTCGCTGTGTCTCTGTCAAAAAAAAAAAAAGATTTACTCAGTTGAATTTTTGTTCCTTAATACATGTAAACTACAACTCTCCCTCCTCCTCTCTTCTCCCTTGCTGGTGAGTGCCAGTCACCCGTATCTCCTTTCTGCCTGTAGTGGGCCATTCCTAGGACTGGCCCTTCTGATTTCCCATACCTGAGACCTTCCTGCAGCTCTTAGCCAAAGTGTCGCTTTCTTGGCAAGACCTTCTCTGACCTCTATCCCAATTCTCACACATTACTCTGTTTATTTGCTTCATTGCAGCCATATCTTATTGGGGTACTGTTGGTCTTCTTCCCTGGAATATAAGTTCTACAAGTAATAGAGTCCTTGTCTTTCAGGTGGGCTGCTGTAAACCCAGGGCCTAGAATAAGTGCCTGGCACGATGTAGATGCCTCGGCTGATTTAACAACAAAACAAAACAAAACAAAAACAAAAAAATACAACACTTGATTAATCAATAAATGAGGAAAACAAACAATCTAAGACTCTAATCCAAGCTCCAGAGCTGAGCTCTTTGGTTCCAATCAAGGAGTGCCTCTGGCTTCGGTTTGGAGGTGAGTTGGATGGAGAGGTGGGGCAAGCTACCTCTGCTGCAAGGTCGCAGCCCTAGCCATGAGTCCCGGAAGTACATTCGTGTGGTGTGATGTTTCCAAAACACGATGCCCCACCTTTCACCTGAAGGGTGGAACAGAGAGGGAGGGAGTACAGATCTGACACTCATCAACAGTAGAAACAGTTCAGGGAGGATAGTCCATTTCAGTCTTGGAAACAGTTCTATGGAGAATTAAAAACACTGCAGGACCGAAATTAGAGCTCAAGGGTGGGGCAGGGAGGGAGGTGACTTGTTTGTCTTTGGGAGGGTTTAGGATGACAACAATAGCTTAGAATTTAGATAACCATTGTTTTTTCTTTTTAAAATCATTTTTCTTTTCTTTTCTTTCTTTCTTTATTTATTTTTTAAAGATTTTATTTATTTATTTGAGAGAGAGAATGAGAGAGAGCACGAGAGGGAAGAGGGTCAGAGGGAGAGGCAGACTCCCCGCTGAGCAGGGAGCCCGATGCGGGACTCGGTCCCGGGACTCCAGGATCATGACCTGAGCCGAAGGCAGTCGCTCAACCAACTGAGCCACCCAGGCGCCCCTCTTTTTTTATTTTTTAAGTAGGCTCCACACTGGCGCAGAGCTTGAACTCCGGATCCTGAGATCAGACCTCAGCTGAGATCTAGAGTCGGACACTTAACCAACTGAGCCTCCCAAGAACCATGATAACCATTGTTTTTTCTGACAGAACTCCCGAGGCTCTACCTGTGGGCGAAAGGAGAGAACCTACAAGAGGCAAAGGAGGAAAGAGGGAAAAAAAGGGAATTTGGGATATCTTCCCTTTTGGATAATGTGCTGCTTATCATGAAAGAAGATATTTTGGAGGGGTTTTGTTTATTGTATTTGTGTGTGTGTAACAAAGGTTTATTTCTTCCATCACAGCTGGTGCTAACCTTCTTCCATCTTTTTTTATGGAAGCGTAATTGACCTACAATAGTTTCACGTTTACAACATAGTGATTTGATGTTTCTATACCTTGCCAGCCGATGTTTACGGTGTTTTGTTTATCATTACCTTCGCTAATCTTGGAGACTTCCCCTTCCTTTGGGTTTATATTGTCAGGATATGGGGGTGGGGGGCAAATTTTAAGAACTTCCTAGTACCAATTCTTTGAGTTTTCCTTCAAATGCAAATAAATCATTTACCATTTGAAAATGTTATAATTCAAGAGAGGGAGGGGCTGTCTCTTAAACCGAAAAGAGACTTCCTTTTTTTCTGTGGGGGGGGGGGGTCAGAGTCCTTTACAGACATTGAGGAGACTCCTTCAGGAAAGGTGGGCTAGGTGGGGGGGATGCTAAATTCAACAGCAGAGAAGAACCGAAGCTGGATCAAATTATAAGACATCAAGTCCCACCCGATTCGACATTAGACAACTCTTTATGGTAAAATGTTAAGTACTTAATATTTTATTTTCATTGCGGTTCATCCTGCATCGTACCCCAAAGCTATTTGTTCTTAGAACAAATGTGCATATGCTTATTAGATTTAACAACCCACTGCTTACAGTTAGCAAAGGGGTCAGGCTAAACCTGCCTCCCAAATGAAAAAGCCTCATTTGCACTTGTGGTGACAAAAAACATTCGTTCTCAAACCAAAAAGGAAGAGGGTGGGCTGAAGGGGTAAGTCAGCATGTGAGTAATGCTGACTCAATCCTTTTGTTCTTTCGTATATTTTACATTCCCGTGCCGCTGTGAGTGTGGACTCTTTCCCCCCATGTGTTTAAATATGAGACTGGTTTATTACCTAAGAAGTTATCGAGATAGTTCCACAACTTAAGCCAAAGTGAAAAGCTAGTTGCCCCCAAGCCTCTCTTCTGTATCTACCTCTCTTTGGAAATGGCTTTTAATGAGTATTGCGTAGGCTCCCAGAACGGGAAATAATTTAGCCAAAAATTAGTGTCATTTTATTCATTCTGCTGATTTTCATGTGTTCGAAAGGAAATTTGATTTGTTTTCCTAGACCAGTACTAATTTTTGGATTCCCTCTTAAAGGAAAAAAAAAAATCAAAGGATGGTTTTGGGGGGCCGAGAGCTGAATCATGAGTTTTGTAGGAGGTAGACCAACCAACGCAGTTGACTAACTGGGCTGTGCTTCTTTGGCTCACAACCACCTTCCAACAGCCCTTCTCTGGGGATGCGCGGGTGAAAGTCTGAGGCTGAGGCTCTTTTCCAGTTGATGAAATGCTTCGTCATTGCTGTCATCATCAGCCAGGCAGGGGGAAGACGCCTCTTCAGGAATAAGGCATGACTGTAATTCCTCACCCTCTGGCTATTATTAATCATGATTCATTTCATGAAAGAGGGAATAAAAGCCTCTGCAGACCCAAAGCACATCTAACCTAGGAGGATTTCAGGTTTGGGCATGTGAGGCCTTACTGTGTATCAAGGGGGAAATGAGTGCGTGCTAAGGGAGAGAGGTGGCTACTCAAGGTAGCCAGATCGGGCTCTTGCCTGGGAGAGGCCTTCTGATCATGAGAAAATAAACTCACCCCTTTCTGACTCTCCATTAACAATCTGAATTGATTTAATATTCTGCAGTGATGTTATTTGCCCTTTTTTTTTTTCTCCTTAGGAAAACAAGACATGCCCAAGTGTCTTGGGCTGTGCCTCGTCCTGATTTAGCCTCGAATCCTGTGGGGATTATTCACCCTTGCTAACGAATAATTCCTAGGACTACAGAGCTGGAAGACTCTTAGAGATCATCTCGAGTACCCCCTCAGCTACCAGATGAGGGAAAGAAACAGGACTGATGAGGTTTATGGAGAGCTGCTCAGGAAAACTCCTCCCTGACCGCGAAGCTGAAGCTCGCACCCAGCGCATTCAGCTATTAGGCCAGTGTTTTTTCTACTGCAACAGAACTTCAGCTGAGCGTGGGCTCTGGAGAGCTCAGTAAGAGGGGTGCCTGATTACGAATGGAAGACAACCTGGCCCATGGGTAAGAGGTCGTGTGCTTCGAGGTCAGGCTTTGGGGAAGCAGAGGACCTGGGTTCAAATGGAGACCACATTACTGCTTGACTGCATGGTCTTGGGCAAACTGTTTACCCTTAGGGAAACTGAAAAACTAGAAAACCTTAGTCTCATCTGTAAAATGGGTCCATTAACATTACCAACAAGCCGTGGTTGCTGTGAAAATTAAGACAATGCACGTGAAGTGCTCAGCACAGTGCACAGTGTATAAAGTTAGCCCTGGGTAAACACAGGCTTGGAGGTGCCTGGGTGGCTCAGTCGTTAAGCGTCTGCCTTCAGCTCAGGTCATGATCCCAGGGTCGTGGGATCGAGCCCTGCATCGGGCTCCTGCTCGGCAGGAAGCCTGCTTCTCCCTCTCCCACGCCCCCTGCTTGTGTTCCCTCTCTCGCTGTGTCTCTGTCAAATAAATAAATAAAATCTTAAAAAAAAAAAACCCCAAAAAACCCCATAGGCTTGTATTGCTATTGTTATTAATGAAGTGGTTTCTTTACTGAGGGCTAAACTAAGACCAGAGTAAAGAGTAGGCTGTTCTTCTCCCACCCGCTCTTGGCAGGACACTTTCCTTCCTTTTTGGTAGGATGGCTTTTTTTTTTTTTTTTTTTTTGCAGCGGAGGGCCTCTGACTTTGCCATTCCCAGCCCAGCAACCATTAGGATGTGCATGGTGGTAGTTCACCCACTCTCGGGAGAGAAAGTCAGTTCTCAGGGTTCCTCCCTCCCTGTGGCTCAGGTCAGGCCCACCTTCAGGGAAGGGCAGTTACCACAGCTCCTCTCCCACCCCTCTGCATTTCCCTCTTGTCATCCCTTCTTCCTGTCCTTCCTCCTCTGTCTTCCCCTCATCGGTTGCTACCACTCCTCTAGCACTGGGAACACTAGGAAACCTTCCAATGTCTCCCTTTGCCTAGAGTCTGTTAGAAAGAATTTTCTAGTGTGTGTTAAAAATAATTTTTTTTTTCAGCGGCATGAAAGACCAGAGATGTGTCTTTAAGAAAGCCCTGGCTAAGGGCTGAGGGCCCCTGCAGGTTCTTCCAGGGTCCCCCTCAGCTAGAGGTTGGCCTCCTAGGGCAGCCCTCTCACTGACAGTGTGGTGGTGCTCTGAGGGATTCCCTGGAGGCGTTCTTGGCTCCTGGGCTCCCTTGGGTTGGCAGAGACTTTGTCACATTTTCATCCTAGAGGTTCTCCCTAGCTACTCCTGCTGTTGCCCCTTTCATCCCTCCCTCCCTCTCCCCCTTCCTCCCTCCTTCCCTCCCTCCCTCCCTTCCTTCCAAGTAGCCTCCACACCCAACATGGAGCTTGAACTCACAACCCTGAGATCCAGATCCAGACTCACCTGCTCTACCAACTGAGCCAGCCAGGCACCACCCCCGTCCTGTTTTCTTTCCAAGTGTTCCCTGTGAAACTGCATCCCAGCGTCTGTTCCCCAGAGAACACAGGAAGATACACCAATTGGTGTCCCATCCCTGGGGCTGTTAAGTGTGGCCATCATAGTGCTAGAAAGGGAAGCGAAAGACATACGCTGGGGAAAGGACTCAGAAGGGAAGAAATATCTGAGCACCCACTACATGCTGGGCACTGAACCAGGCCTTATACAGATGTGGTTTAGTTTAGTCTTCATAATGAAACTGTGATGTAGGTTTTATGACTTCCATTTGCTGGTAAAGACTTGAAGGTCCCAGAAGGTTAAGAAACTTGCCTATGGTCTCCGGGTACTAAAGGAATGAGGCCACAGTTTGCACCCACACAGTTTGAGTCCAGTGCTCATGATCTTTCTGTCGCCAAGTCCAGCATTAGCACAGGGTAAGGCAGCCCAGTGGACCCCAATCCCTTCCCAGAGCCCCAGGAGCCAGGAGCATCTTCATCAACGCTCCGCTCCGTAAGTAATTCGATCAGGGCCATCAGGGCGATCAAGGCCAGGAGAATCCTTCATTTCAGTCCACAAACTCCTTCCGAATGTTCCCTATCAACCCCTTTCCCCTACATCCAGTTTCAGACAAAGAACTAAGCCTAATAAAGGTAAAACTCGTAATTGTCATTTCAAAGTAGTAATAATATAAAGTTAGCTTGCCCTTAATAGGAGAACTCTCCTGATAAATACCTTTTCATCCACACACATCCACACATTTTCTTGCTTAATATTTGTTCTTCCATCTGCCTTGCTAAGATCTCTCTCCCCCGGTGAGTGTTCTTGCGGGTATGTCCTCCTGCTGACCCTGAATTTCAAGGAGCAGGCAGATGCTCAGCTGTGGCTCAGCCCTCTGGCTATACTTTGAGCCTCAGAGAGACAAGCAGGTACATGATTTTCTGCCACGTTACAAATAGGGAGACATGAAGGAGTAACTTGGGTTGTACGGCTTATGCAGCATGGCTCTGTGGGGCTTGGTTGTCTTCCTGTGCTTTGGCTCAAAGGAAATTATAAATGTTATTAAGCATTTGTCTCTTGGGAATTTCACTTAGACCCTTGATATATAAATGCTCTATCTGGCCTGCAGTAGGAATGGCAGTCTCACTGATGATTCTCGATGTGCTAGACACCATCATAGGCCCTTTACACACATCTGTTTCACACCTTTCAAGGTAGCTGTGATGGTCCCACGTTACATATGAGCAAACAGATTCAGAGAGGTTAAGCAACTGGCTTAATATCACACAGCTAGGCCCCATGCTAGATAGCTTTGGGCAGAAGTGGACTTATGATACCCTGAACCTTTAAAGATAGATATTAAAGCTATTTAATATACATTGCATCCTCAAAACAATTTGGTGAGACAATTTAGTAAAACAGCCTTCCCTTTTCACTCCTTTTTCTCCTCTCCCAACTTCAAGGCCAAACCCCTAAAATTAGTGCCCATTCCCTCACATCCCATTCTCTCTGTAGCGTGCTTCCATTGGACTTCCATGTCCATCTTGTCACAGAACCTGCTCCTGTCATGGTCCCCAGCGACCTCCGTGGTGCCCAATCACTGGTCTTTCCTCCTGACCTCATCTTTGTCAGGTTTTTTTTTTTTTTTAAGATTTTATTTATTTATTTGAGAGAGAGAGAATGAGAGATAGAGAGCACGAGAGGGAAGAGGGTCAGAGGGTGAAGCAGACTCCCTGCCGAGCAGGGAGCCCGATGTGGGACTCGATCCCAGGACTCCAGGATCATGACCTGAGCCAAAGGCAGTCGCTTAACCAACTGAGCCACCCAGGCGCCCCCCCCTTTTTTAAATGTTTTATTTATTTATTCATGAGAGTCAGAGAGAGAGAGAGAGAGAGAGAGAGAGAGAGAGAGAGAGAGGCAAAGGGAGAAGCAGGCTCCCCACTGAGCAGGGAGCCTGATGTGGGGCTCGATCCCGGGACCCTGGGATCATGACTTGAGCCAAAGACAGATGCTTAACCGACTGAGCCACCCAGGCGCCCCTCCGTCCTTCTTGAAATACTCTCCTTTGGTTTTTGAGGCCCCACACACTTTCCTTGTTTTCCTCCTACCTCCCTTGTCACTGCTCAGTCTCCTTCCCAGGTCCTTCTTATCTGTTGGTGGCACATATTACCAGCTGTTGATGCTACAGCCTTTCCTTCCTTCTTCCTTACAGATAAAACCCCCAGCGTTATTCAGGGTAGCAAAATGCCCAGCTAAAAATACTGCCTTTTCTGGACTCCCTTGGTGTTAGAGGGGGATATGTGTCATAGTTCTGGCCATCCAAGAAGTCGGCTGAGTAAAAGCCTCTGGGACAGCTTTCATTTCTTGAGAAAAAGGGGCCGATTTGCCCCATGCAACTCCTCCTTTCTACCTGAATCATGGTTGTCTGTCCAAAGGTGCAACTCCCATCTTGTGACCAAGGAGCCAAGCTCGAGGGTAGAGACCTACGTGTAAAGATGGCAAAGAGGAAGATAAAAGAACTTGGGTCCCCCAAAGTATAACTGATCAGTTGTATCATCCTTGGGTGGCTCAGTTCCAGACTTCATGTTATGTGAGAAGAATATACCCCTGTCTGTTTTAGACACTCTACAAGTATTTTCTGTTGTTTGCCATTAAATACATTCTGAGTTGGGCGCCTGAGTGGCTCAGTTGGTTAAACATCTGCCTTCAGTTCAGGTCATGATCCTAGGGTCCTGGGATCAAGCCCCACAGCAGGCTCCCCGCTCAGTGGGGAGTCTGCTTCTCCCTCTCCCTCTGCTCCTTCCCCCACCTCCCCTGCTCGTGCTTGCTCTCTCTCTCAAATAAATAAATAAAATCTTAAAAAAAAATAAATACATTCTGACTTGACACATTACCTGGCCTCTGAATATTGTAAACACCTAGGATTTAATAGTTGGACCCTCTTCTTTTATGTTTCTAATGATACATGGACACTGGGAGAAGGAAGCTTTCAGTAGGTAACTTTAAGCATTCCATCAGCTTTAAATAATAATTGTGTCCTAATGATACACAAATTCATGCCTCTAGCCCAAACTAGTTTTAGTGAGATTTCTAGGTGTTGTTGATTCTTCTACATGTCTCATGCATCTGGTACAACAGGAAGCCCTGTATTTCCTGCCTCTTAAATATGTTCAGAATCTAGTTACTTTTCTCCATCCTCAGGGCTACCTCTTTGGAACCAGGCACAAAAAAGGGAAAGCATTTACCTTCACACACAAATGTCCCATGGACATGATTCCCAGAGATGTATACATGAATATGACTTTACTCTTCCATCAGATACTCACCTAGGCAAATAACTTGATTGTCCCTTACAGGAACTTCCAGAAAGATCCATCAAATTTTCAATATAAACCATCAACAGACATTTTATGCCTCAAAATTCTTTGAACTCCTTGCCTTAAAATTCTCCCCTTGTGGGGCACCTGGCTGGCTCAGTCAGTAGAGCATGTGACCCTTGATCTCAGGGTTGTAAGTTCGAGCCCCATGTTGGGTGTAGAGATTACTTAAAAATAAAATCTTAAAAAAAAAAATTCTCCTTTTGCTAGTTCTAACCAGCCTAAACTGTTGTATCATGATCTTTATCTGAATCTAATCAAGCCTCCACACTTAAAATCCTGCCCTAAACCAAACTTCAAATTCTCAGTGAAATTCTACCTTGCTCGTCTGGGTGGCTCAGTTGGTTAAGCATCCGCCTTCAGCTCAGGTCATGATTCCAGGGTCCTGGGATCGGGTTCCGCATTCGGCTCCTTGCTCAGCAGGGAGTCTGCTTCTCCCTCTCCCTCTCCCTCCCTCCACTCCCGCTTGTGCTCGCTCGCTCTCTGACAAATAAATAAAATCTTTAAAAAAAAAAAGGATTTAGAAAAAAAAAGAAATTCTACCTTGCCTTTTTCTATCTAAGACACTGCCAACATTTTGTTCTGCTTTACTGGAGAAAGCAATAAAGTCAGCTTTGTCTTGTCAACAGGTTATGTTGGGAAGTCAGCTTTTGATGATATCCTCACCTTCTCACCAGGACCACTCCAATAATTTCTTTGTTGGTTTCCATTTCCACCCTCACTATCCTCAAATCTAGTCTCCAAGTTGCAGCCAGAATGTTATTATTAAAAAACAATTGGACCTCATTGTTCCTCTGCCTAAAATTCTCTATCAGATGCATCCTCACCTCTTAGTCACTTCTGAGTTCAGCTCCACCTTTGCAGACACAACAAAGCCTGAGGCAAGGTTCCCACCTCTAGTCCATCAGGATGAGAATTCTGAGAGGCTTGCTTTACGCTTTGCAGGAAGTGGAGGATGAAGTCCTACCACTTCTGTTATAAGTGCAAACCTTACACATCGCTTTTTCTGCCTCCCCTGTCTTGATCTCTTGATCTCTCCTCTTTCCTGGGATCATTCCAAATAAACTACCTGCACATACATTTTTATTTCAGGCTCTGCTTTCTCGGGGAACCCACGCTAAGAGACCCTGTACTGGCTTTCCCTTTCACTTGGAGTAATCCACACTCTGCCAACAGATCACTGCTTAACTTTGACCTCATCTAATTCCACTCTTCCCCCTTGTATACTGTAGGCACTTTGGTCCCCTCCTACTTTCTTGAATATACAAAAATAAAAATGCCAGTGAAGGGCAGCAGAATATGCCACCCCAAAACATGCCTCTTTGGCATAAGGATTATTCTGAGCTAATTATTTTTGAGAAAAAGCAGACACAGGGGAAGCTCTAAAAGCAGTGGAATTTACCCCTTTATAAGAGAAATTTACATTTATATGGGATATGTCCATTTGTAGGGTATCTCCCTGTCTATACCAGGAGGGGGAGAGTGATGCTAAATTACAAGAAACACTCATCAGTGGAGAAGGGGCCAAACTTAAATCTATAAAACCACCTTACTGTCCTCTTCCCGCCAACCTCTGTCAAAAACGAAACAACAGGGGCGCCTGGGGGGCTCAGTCAGTTAAGCGTCTGCCTTCGGCTCAGGTCATGATCCCCGGGTCCTGGGATCAACTCCTGCATCAGGCTCCTTGCTCAGCGGGGAGCCTGCCTCTCCCTTGCCTCCCTGCTTGTGCTCTCTCTCACTATCTCTGTCACTATCTGTCTCTCTCTAATAAATAAATAAAATCTTAAAGAAAAAAAAAACAGATTCAAAATGGAGTCACTTGTGCTAAACCCCACATCAGCAAACCAAAACTGGATACCTGTCCTAATTGCAGTTTCTGCCTTTCCTAGGAATGTGACCTTTAACCAATCTGAAATTACCAGGTCAGCACTAGAGAGGTAATCTGCCTGCTAGACCCCCTGTCTTCCCCCAAAGGATGGTGATCTTACTTGAAATAATCTACTCTGCTACAATAATGTCCTTGCCTTTCCTCCTTCTGCCTATACAGATCTTCCTCAACTAAGATGGGGTTACATCCAGATAAACCCATTATAAATTGAAAATATCGTGATTCAAAAATGCATTTAATACACCCCTAAACTAGTAAACATCATCTCAGCCTAGATTACCTTAAATGTGCTCAGAACACAAATTAGCCTACAGTTGGGGAAAATCATCTAACACAAGGCCTACTCTATAATAAAGTGTTGAGTGTCTCATGTGCTTTATTGAATGCTGTACTAAAAGTGAAAAACAGGATGGTTGTATGGGTACAGAATGGTTAGTGGTGTATGGGTTGTCCACCTTGTGATCTCACAGCTGACTGGGGGCTGAGGCCTGCTGGTGCTGCCCTACCTACACCACAAGAGATTATCATTTCATATATCACTAACCCAGGAAAAGATCCAAATTAAAAATTTTAAGTATGGTTTCTAGTGAATGAATATAGTTTTCATACTATTGTAAAGTAAAAAACTCCCAAGTTGAACCATCATAAGTCAGGGACTATCCATAAACATCTTCCATTTTGTACAGCTCCTCAGAGCTCCTTTCTTTCTGCTAAGATGGGATGTTGCCCAATTCATGAGTCATTAAATAAAAGCCAATTCAATCTTTACTCAGTTGAATTTTGTTTTTTAACAGATTTGGCGGCATTGGTGGGACCAAAGACTTCTGAAGGCTCAGGGACAGACAATGAGAAGCACAGGTGTGGTACCAGTGAACACTTTGAGTTTTGTCCTTCTCACCATTTCCGAAGGCCATGGGTAAGTTCCTCTTAGTTTTGGGCTACAGTCTCTGTCAAGCTCCCAGGTGAACTGGCTTTCCAGTCCTGAGCAGGTCAGCTTGAACTTGCAGATGGTTCCATGTGAAACGCAAATCCCTAGGCCTTGGTTCAGTCTGCAATTCCCCTATTTGAGTGAAAACCCCCAGCCCTTAGTTTTGTCCCCAGATTCCATGTTAGGAGTTGCTGGTGGTTTAGGCTTCAGTTCCTTGATTTGTTTGGAACCAGTCTGCAGTTCTCATTTTGGGGGGTCTTCTGGTTCAATCTTTTCCCCTGTGTCAGGAGCAACATTGACAATTGTCCATAGTGTGCAGAGGGCCATCTCTGGGCCAGGCCACAGTAATATCTCTTGGTCACATCTGGTGAATTAAGGTGCACATGCTTGTTTGTCTTGTTTTGTGTGGATAAAGGCTATTGTGTTTAGGAATCTCAGAAGCCAATAAGCTGCAAAACTTGGTGGGCATGGGTTGAACAATTAAAAGCTTTTAGAGCATTCGCCACTTCATTCTAACACTCTCATGTTAGGATAAAATGGTCAAGGAATGGGTTAGATTGACACCAGGTCACCTGCCAACCTCAGGAAAATGTGCATGCAATGAGGTACACTGTAAAACATTACACAATCTCTAACCCAATGGCATATCCCTGTTGGTTCCAAGAAACCCAAAGGCTTAGCTAAAAAAGAATGGGTAAGTTTCAAAGAGTCAAGGGTACCACCATCAGCCCCCTCCCTATTTTATATCCAAGAGCTATGGTTCTGGAAGCTTTAAATATCTACAAAAAATGGCAAAAATTAAAGACACAAAAGTTATCTAGAACAATACCTAGGCCTCCCCCATTACACCCTCCTAGGGGTCTATCAACGAGATGCTAACCCAGGAAGAAAAAAAAAAAAAAGATGCTAACCCAGGGATTGATGTCTCAATTGTAATCAAGTAGGACACTGTAAGAGAGATTGTCCTCAAAGACTCTACACAAATTCTTCAACATCGACATCGAATGCCTCTCTATCTCCCCCAAAGAGGAGCTCCCATGTAGGCTCCTCCAGGAGTTAATGAGACTCTGAGGGATTTTCTGGTAAACTGCAACATTATTGCCTTAAACAGCCACAGGAAACAAAAATTGAAATTAATGACTCCCAATTCTGGTGTATATCAGAGGTTGCAGAGGGGATCCTGGAAAAACTGACAGAAGCCAGTAAAGAATGAGAACGCTTATCAGAGTCAGCTTTCCCAAATCTCTGTCTGTAGTGCCCGGTCAACAGAGGAAATTAAAATTGTCGGGGCACCTGGCTGGCTCAGTAGGTAGAGCATATGACTCTTTTTTTTTTTTTTTTTTTTAAGATTTTATTTATTTATTTGACAGAGACAGTGAGAGAGGGAACACAAGCAGGGCGAGTGGGAGAGGGAGAAGCAGGCTTCCTGCTGAGCAGGGAGCCCGATGCAGGGCTCGATCCCAGGACCCTGGGACCATGACCTAAGCTGAAGGCAGACACTTAATGACTGAGCCACCCAGGCGCCCCAAGCATGTGACTCTTGATGCGGGGTCGTGAGTTCAAGCCCCGTGTTGGGCTTGCAACTTACTCTAAAAAAAATTTCACATGTGCCTTTCTTTCCAAATCCAGACCCACTGATTCTTTCTCTCTCAGGTATAGCAATTGTCTTCACGCTTGTCGCATCTTGTGTCCTAAGATCTTGTTTTGGCTTTCTGCCTGCCAGGGCCATGTAGGTTGCCAGGCTATCTTTGGGAGTGACCCTGGATTGTGGGAAGGTAGTATCCCTTGCACTCTCTTTGGGGACCCACTCCTCTTACAACTGACAGGGTTGTTCAATACTGCCTGAAAACTGACAAGTTCTTTCTCCTCCCCTAAACTGCCTGAAAACTGACAAGTTCTTTCTCCTCCCGCTAAAATAATATGTACCCAGAAGGAAAGACAAGCCCTCTAAAGCTTTTGCGGAAGGATCCCACATTCCAAAGACATTCTAAACATAAGACATACTGAAATATTCCAAAGCGGCAGCTCTAAATCCAGAATGTAGAAATCTTTTGATTTCCATCTTAGTTGGAAATCTCCCTGATACACAAAGTGAACTGAAGGCAAGAAGGTTGGATGTATAGATTAACCTATGATGTCATTTACATTGCAACCCAATTCCATAAGGAATGAGAAGCAACTGTCTTGAGCCTACAAATCTTTGCAAGATCAGAAATGCAGCTCTGGAAAATTCAAAGTCCACCTGTCCTTTCTAACAATTAGCCACTCTATTCATCTCAAAATGCTTGTAGGTGCTGTAGAAATTCTGGCCTAGGAAACAAAAGTCCTTCTTGAAGGAATGTGCATTCTTTCCCCTTGGCTTTGAGATGTAAATGTATACCTGGTTTTCTCGAAGAACCCTATCTTCTCATCTACGCTCTCCTTGAAATGCAAACTTCAGAGATAATTCAGAAAAACAAAAAGGGCAAAGGTGGTTTGAAGTTTAGGAGAATGAAGAAACCTTAAGTGTCTTCTCCACAAATATTGGTAAAAAACTTTAGCCATCCAATCAGGTAGCCCTAACTTATTCCATCTGCCAGAAATAGTTTGGATCCAGTTTTTTATTTTTATAATTCGTGAGTTTTGTATCATTGCACCTGATTAATGGCTTAAATTTTAAAACAGAAGGTATAAGGTCTCCGTGTCTGTCTGCATGTTCATATATGTTTCTGTATGTATGTTATAGATATATGATAATTTTCTGCCTCTGGATGGTATTGCTAAAATTAATTTGTAGGGGCGACTGGGTGGCTCACTCAGTTGGATGTCTGCCTTCAGCTTGGGTCATGATCCCAGGGTCCTGGGATCGAGTCCCGTATGGGGCGCCCCGCTTGGTGGGGAGCCTGCTTCTCCCCTCTCACTCTCTCCCTCCTCTGCTCCCTCTGCTTGTGCTCTCTTGCTCTATCAAATACATTTAAAAAAAATAAAATTAAGTTGTGGGGCACCTGGGTGGCTCAGTCGTTAAGTGTGTGCCTTCTGCTCAGGTCATGATCCCCGGACGAGCCCCGCATCAGGCTCCCTGCTCAGCAGGAAGCTTGCTTCTCCCTCTCCCCTTCCCCCTGCTTGTGTTCCCTCTCTGTGTCTCTCTCTGTCAAATAAAAAAGTAAAATCTTAAAAAAATAAGAAATAAAATTAATAAAATTAATTTGTAAAAGAGCACTATTTAATTGGCTTATAGAAAATTAAATGCTTATATGAATTAAATATTCCTAAAACTCTCAGAAATATAATAGAAACTTACCCAAATGTTTTTCAAGCTCATGTGATCTGAGATAATCTTTGGTAAATAAAGGCTAGTTTAAATTCGGATTAATTAAAATGGGTAAATCTTCAGAACTGTCAGCATCAAAAGTGATGCAGATGTACAATGTTTATTCTACCTATTTTACTAGTTGAATAATTGCATCTTGTCCCTGTTTCAAAATGCCAAGAAAAACTTGGTATGATGGAAGTTTCATAAATAATCTAAACATAATTGTTGAGAACAAGTGAATTAAATAAATATAAGTGGGATAAATATTTTTAGGTAAACTTTTTAATTTTTCCCAAATTGTTTTGGTGACCTGAAACCTTAAAGTTTTGCTATGTTAAATTAAATGATGGCTAAGTCATTAAATATCTAGGTCTTTTTCAAATAGAAAAAATACTGAAACATTAGTAAAAATAGGTTCATTCACTTTTGGCTTCCTTTACAGAGAAACTAAAGATATGTGGGTCTATTGTTAAACATGTTTTGTGCCACAATGGAAAATTTACTATGAGGAAAATATACTTTCAGGACTTATGAAATAATTCATAAACGTGTCAGTAACAGGTCATTCACAATTGTTTAAGGCTGGTGGGATTGAGCCCCACATCGGGCTCCCTGCTCTCAGAGGGAAGCTTGCTTCTCCCTCTCCCACTCCCCCTGCTTGTGTTCCCTCTCTGGCTGTCTCTCTCTCTCTCAAAAAAAAAAGAAAAGAATTCCTACTTTAAATAAACATGAAACCTTTGCTTTTCTTCTTTCTACTCTTTACTCTCCCACTGGCCTGGAAAGATAACACCATCATCTGCTAACAGGGGTAGTAATCTTTTAGACTTCTGGATTTATCATCAAAAACTCCAATCTGTCCATTAACCATTCCACTTGGCAGAAGTGGATTGTGCTTGGGGCGCCTGGGTGGTTCAGTTGGTTAAGCGACTGCCCTCGGCTCAGGTCATGATCGCAGGGTCCTGGGATCGAGCCCCGCATCAGGCTCCCTGCTCGACGGGAAGCCTGCTTCTCCCTCTCCCGCTCCCCCTGCTTGTGTTCCCTCTCTCGCTGTCTCTCTGTCAAATAAATAAGTAAAATCTTAAAAAAGAAGTGGATTGTGCCTGAACAGAATTTATTTTTGTCTGTGGTGGTTGTAATCCTCCTTGGGCCTTTGATGCTTAGATGGCTAGTACACCAAATAGTACCTCTTAGGTTATCCAACTGTGCCCCTAACTCTTACACCTTGTCGGCTGACTCCCCTCAATTTATATTGTCAGGTTACAAAGGAACTACCCAGAGGCTTTCATGATTCAGAATTCACTTTCTTTGGCAGGGCCCTAACTTCCCTAGTTAGGAGTTAATGTAAATGAGGCTATAATTAGAAATCTTTCCTTATTTTCCTATTGAAAATATCACGGAGACTGCTGTTAAAGCAATAGCTGCCCAGCAAAAATTCTTCGATTTTCAGGCATAGCTCCTGATTATCTTTTTTTAAGATTTCATTTATTTATTTGACAGAGAGAGAGAGAGCACAGATAGGTAGAGCGGCAGGCAGAGGGAGAGGGAGAAGCAGGCTCCCCGCTGAGCAGGGAGCCCGGTGCAGGGCTCGATCCCAGGACCCTGGGATCATGACCCAAGCCAAAGGCAGATGTTTAACCGACTGAGGCACCCAGGCACCCCCTTCATTATCTTTTAGCTAAGCAAGGAGGTGTCTGTGCTGTGGCCAACACCACTTGCTGCACCTGGATTAACACTCTGGGGAAGTTGAATCTGTTACTTAAGATCACTGAACAAACCACTTAGTTTAAAAAGGTAATTCTTTCAACAGGGTCTTTTTTTTTATTTTGATTGGTTCGGGTCTTGGGGACCATGAAGTACACTCCAAACATTGGGAATTATTCTGCTTATAATATTCATAGTAGCCCCCTGTTGCACTGTATTCTCTCAAAAGCTTCAAATGTATGTTTGTAGCCACCAACCACCAAGCAAATGATCTCCTTAAGACTGGAATGTCAGGAAAGGAATGGAGAGGGTAACTGTTTTAAAAAATGTGAACCCAAAGTTGTGACTTGTGAATATTACAGATTCAGCAAAAAATGTCCTGACCTGTGAATATCACACAGAAGATCAGCAAAAACTGTGAGACTTCAGAGCAGTATCTGCAACTGGTGCTAATGCCTTAACTTTTTATCACATCTTTCAGTTAAGCTGAGAGACTGATCAAAAGGGGGGATTGATTGATGGGCTGATTTGTAAATTATCACTTTATTTTTTAATTTAAATTCAATTAATTAACATATGTATTACTGGTTTCAGAGGTAGAGGTCAGTGATTCATCAGTCTTATATAATACCCCGTGCTCATCATATAATGTCCCAGTGCCCTCCCTAATGTCCATCACCCAGTTACTCCATCCCCACCCTCCAGCAACCCTGTTTGTTTCCTATGATTAAGAGTCTCTTATGGTTTGTCTCCCTGATTTTGTTTTATTTTTTCCTCTCTACCCCTATGATCCTGTTTTATTTCTTAAATTCCACATATCAGTGAGATCATATAATTGTCTTTCTCTGATTGACTTGTTTCACTTAGCACAATTCCTGCTAGTTCCATCCATGTCATTGCAAATGGCAAGATTTCAATTTTTTGATGGCTGCATAATATTCCACTGTGTGTGTGTGTGTGTGTGTGTGTGTGTGTGTGTGTGTGTGTA
>NW_027397088.1:15413603-15462728 GCF_003265705.2 Callorhinus ursinus | reverse complement strand
TGTGTGTGTGTGTGTGTGTGTGTGTATACACACCACATCTTCTTTATTCAGTCATCTGTTGATGGGCATCTGGGCTCTTTCCATAGTTTGGCTATTGTGAACATTGCTGCTATAAACATTCGGGTGCAGGTGCCCCTTCAGATCTTGGCAGAAGTGGATTCTGCTTGGGGCACAGATCACTACATTTGTATCTTTGGGGTAAATACCCATAGTGTAATTGCTGGGTTGTAGGGTAGCTCTATTTTCAACTTTTTGAGGAACCTCCATACTGTTTTCCAGAGTGGCTGCACCAGCTTGCATTCCCACCAACAGTGTAGGAGGGTTCCCCTTTCTCCGCATCCATGCCAACATCTGTCGTTTCCTGACTTGTTAATTTTAGCCATTCTTTTTTTTTAAAGATTTATTTATTTATTTGAGAGAGTGAGAATGAGAGAGAGAGAGAGAGTACATGAGAGGGGGGAGGGTTAGGGGGAGAAGCAGGCTCCCCGCTGAGTGGGGCGCCCGATGCGGGACTCCAGGATCATGACCTGAGCCGAAGGCAGTCGCTTAACCAACTGAGCCACCCAGGCGTCCCAATTTTAGCCATTCTGACTTGTGTGAGGTTGTATCTCATTGCAGTTTTGATTTGGATTTCCCTGATGCTGAGTGATGTTGAGCATTTTTTCATGTGTCTGTTGGCCATTTGGAGGTCTTCTTTGGAAAAATGTCTGTTCATGTCTTCTGCCCATTTCTTGATTGGATTATTCTTTGGGTGTTGAGTTTGATAAGTTCTTTATTGATTTTGGATACTAGCCCTTTATCTGTTATATCATTTGCAGATATCGTCTCCCATTCTGTCGGTTGTCTTTTGGTTTTGTGGACTGTTTCCTTTGCTGTGCAAAAGCTTTTTATCTTGATGAAGTCCCAATAGTTCATTTTTGCCTTTGTTTCCTTTGCCTTTGGAGATGTGTCTAGCAAGAAGTTGCAGTGGTTGAGATCAAAGAGGTTGCTGCCTGTGTTCTCCTCTAGGATTTTGATGGATTCCTGTTTCACATTTAGGTCTTTCATCCATTTTGAGTCTATTTTTGTGTGTGGTGTAAGGAAATGGTCCAGTTTCATTCTTCTGTATGTGGCTGTCCAATTTTCCCAACACCATTTGTTGAAGAGACTGACCTTTTTCCATTGGACATTCTTTCCTGCTTTGTCGAAGATGAGTTGACCATAGAGTTGAGGGTCCATTTCTGGGCTCTCGATTCTGTTCCACTGATCGATGTGTCTGTTTTTGTGCCAGTACCATACTGTCTTGATGATTACAGCTTTGTAATAGACCTTGAAGTCCGGAATTGTGATGCCACCAATTTCGCTTTTCTTTTTCAACATTCTTCTGGCTATTTGGGGTCTTTTCTGGTTCCATACAAATTTTAGGATTATTTGTTCCATTTCTTTGACCTGAGCCGAAGGCAGATGCTTAACCATCTGAGCCACCCAGGTGCCCCAAGATTTTATTTACTTATTTGACAGAGAGAGACACAGTGAGAGAGCGATCACAAGCAGGGGGGAGTGGGAGAGGGAGAAGCAGGCTTCCCATGGAGCAGGGAGCCCAATGTGAGGCTCGATCCCAGGACTGTGGGATCAAGACCTGAGCCAAAGGCAGATGCTTAACGACTGAGCCACCCAGGTGCCCCTCCAGTGATCTTTCTATATAGATCCAGTGACATCCAACCCATTGGAATTGGGACTCTCCCTTAAATATCAGGCTGACACGATTGACAAACACGTTACTGGCGTTCCTTTCTGTGGCGCTGTGCAAAACCCCTTGCCCTTTCTATCAAGGGGTTCCCCCTTTCCCCACTTCCATTCAGTCACAACTTTGTCTCAGATACCTTACAATTAATCACAGCATAACTTGGAAATGACCTGTATATTCTCATACATTTCACATGGGTTGAGACACATCCTAGTCTACCTGGTGACAATGCATTTTCTTTTTCTAATTAGTTTTTGTAATTTTAATCCCTTGTTGTCAAATTAATACAGCTCTTTGTGGAAATACAGAATGATGTAAAGAAGCAAACATCTCATAATTCCAGTAGAAATAAAAGTTTGGTATATGTCCATAGACCTTTATCTATGCATGATTTTTGTGTACATAAAACCACCAACATGCTTTAAAACTCTCCTGGAGTATGGGTCACTTGCATAGATGACTGCTGTCATTCTGGCCCCTAGGAGACACTCAGGTCTCCCCATCACTCTGCCTTTGGGGGTTGGCACATGACTGAAGCAAGTCTGATCAGGGTTCTCCCCTGGATATGGCATGTGGACTCTGGGAGAAGGGGGCTTTCTTTTTCTACTAGAACTGGGTCAGGACTAGGATGCGGAATGACTGGCAGTTATCAGTGGACATTTTTCTTAGGATAGAAGCTTATTGCAGAGAGAGAGAATGAAACCAATATATGGAGTAAAGAATAGCCAAGAAAAGAAAAGGAGAGAAAGAGCAAGAACTGTTGATCACACAAAGCACCTGCATCTTTTCAAGGCGATTGTATCCATGGACTTCCCAGTTTATAGGAGCCAATAAACTCTTTTAAAAAGTTAATTTTAATTGGGTTTCTAATATTTGAACCAGTGAATCATAATTAGTACAGTGCTTGTGAACAGCATCTCATTTAATTCTTCAACAGTTCTGTGAACTGGATTTTGGCTATATTTTATAGGTAAGGAGCCTGAAATTTAGGGAGGTTAAGTATTTGCTTAAAATCACTTGGGCAGAGTTTATCTAACTCTAAATCTGTGATGTTACAGTTCCACTTTTTTTAAAATTGTTTTAAAAGGGTTAGTTTGGTTGCTTAAATGTGTTTGCTGTTGCTTTAGTTCAGGATATTAACCAGTCCTTAGCATAATGATATCTCCTTCTTACTTTATCAAAGGGTGTCAAGGGTGGGACAAGACAGGCAACTTCTCTGGGCAGGAAACAACTGGCCATTTAGCCCAGAGAGGGCCCAGTGGAGTTACCCCTTCATGGGAGGATTCTCCTTTTGTCTGTCTAACCCAACCACAGATACCACATGCCCACACACACCAGGTTAAGTACAGTCTGGCCTGTGTCCCACCATCATGGATGATGTTCTCAAGGTGAGTTGAGCACATGAATGTTATTTTCACATCACAGTCAGTGACTCATGGCAGTGACAGTGTGGATAGGGGTGGGGGATGGGCTTGTGCACCTCAAAGAAGCTTCAAGTATGATCCAGAAACACACCTCTGAAGGGGGAGTCTCCATCTCTCCCAACCTGGACAATCTGCCTCTCCTTCTGGAATTCTCTGACATTACACTCTTCATATTCTTCTCTCAGAAGGATAGATTGCATAGTGGTGGTACGATTTTCATAGGGCTGCTGTAACAAAGTACTAAAGACTAAGTGGCTTAAAACAGTAGAAATTTATTCTCCCACAGTTCTGGAAGCTAGACATCCAAAATCAAGGTGACAGCAAGGTCATGCTTCCTCTGAAGGCTCTAGGGCTGAATCCTTCCTTGCTTTCTACAGCTTCTGGTGGCCCCAGGTGTTCCCTGGCTTGTGGTAGCATAACTCCAATCTTTGCCCCTGTCTTCAGTTGTCTTTTATGTCTCTGTCAAAATTCTACTTTTATTATTAAGATATCCATTTTTTTTTTCCCTGTAGAAGGACTAGCTTGAATGTAGGAACTGGAAGATGGGAAAAAAGCCTTTTTCCTCTACTCTCTTAGGTCTAGTACTTACAGCGTGTGAATGAAACTGACAAAAGATTAACAGGAAAAGAAGTCTGTTTATGCATGCAACACACATATATGTGGGAAGACTCAGGGGTGAGTAACTCAAAGGGCGGTTAGAATATGGGGTTATATACCATCTTAACAAAGGGTGATAAATTTATGGGGAAGTGACAAGACAAAGGAAAAAGGTTTGGATTCCTAGGGGTGGAAAATATGTGGGAAGGTAAATATGTGGGGGAAACTAATAGAAGATAAGGGTTATTTTAGGGTGGTACAGACCCATCTCCCTACTGACTTTCTGTCTCTAGTGATAATGGTTGTTTTCCTCCTGCTCATATGGGAAAGGGAAGGGGGACACCTTCACAAAAGGAAATTTATGACCTGCTTTTAGGCATATAGGGGGAGGGCAAAGAGCTCTTTCTGTGTTTGCTACTGCTTAACTGATTTGAGCTCAAAACCCTTATGCCAACATCACATATTTTGAGGTGGCATATTCCCAACCCCTTCAAACAAATCACTTGATGAAGCCTATCAATTATGAGTATGCCTCTGTTTATAGAATTATAAACTTCTCAGGATGAAACAACTTGAAAAATTCCTACATACTTGTTTTAGAGGTGAAGCAGCTGGGGCCCGGAAGCATAAAAAAACACTTGCTACTTGGGGTGCCTGGCTGGCTCGGTTGGTAGAGCATGTGACTCGATCTCAGGGTTGTAAGCTCAAGCCCCATGTTGGGTGTAGACGTTAGTTAAAAAGAAAATCTTAAAACAAACAAACAAAGCTTGCTACTTACTTGTCCTTGTCTCATATCCTTCACGGCTCCTCCTCACTACATACAGAATAAATTCTAAACATGATACACAGGTTCTCCAGGTTCTGTCTACCTTTCCAAACTCATTTCCTACCTATCCACTTCTCTTTTTTGTTGCTTTTGTAATGGCAAACTCCTGTAATCCCTCTGTGCACATCACATTATTTTACGTCTCAGTGGCTTTGCTCATGCAAGATCCCCCCTAACTCTTCCTCAGGCATCAGCTCCTCCCAGAAGCCTTGTCCAAACCCCAGGTTGCTCTAAACATCCACTAACCCGCCTTTGTACAACTGTGCATCTATTCCATGTTGCCACATTCATTTCTATGAGCGCAGGCCTGGCACAGCGTCTGGCTCACAGTAGACATTCCACTAATATTTAGTTAGACTGAATGCTTTTACTCTCATCTTATTATTACTTTAAGGATTTTATTTATTTATCTGAGAGAGAGCACACCAGCAGAGGCAGAGGCAGAGGGAAAGGGAGAAGGAGATTCCCTGCTGAGCAGGGAGCCCGACACGGGGCTTGACCCCGGGACCCGGGGACCATGAGCCGAGCTGAAGGCAGATGCTTAACTGACTGAGCCACCCAGGCACCCCTTTACTCTCATATTAGTGGAACAAACCGGGATAGTTATTATGCTTTATCAACTCCATCATACTACAGGTTTAAAAATATTTTTGTTCCAAAATTTAATTAATGTTACTAAAATTTGTGGGTAGGCATTTTCCCTCCTGTTTTTCAGTTATTAGTTTGTCTCTTATTTAAGAAAATGCAATTTCCGGGAGCCTGGGTGGCTCAGTTGGTTAAGTGACTGCCTTCGGCTCAGGTCATGATCCTGGAGTCCTGGGATCGAGTCCCGCATCGGGCTCCCTGCTCAGCGGGGGGTCTGCTTCTCCCTCTGACCCTCTTCCCTCTCGTGCTATCTCTCATTCTCTCTCTCTCAAATAAACAAAATCTTTAAAAAAAAAATGAAAATGCAATTTCCTTCTTAAGCCTACAGACCACCTCACTAGGTTTCTATTTCATGCATGTATGTGTCTATGAAGGGAATCATGCTTACGTTTCTGGCCATTTCTAATTGACATATAACACAGTTCAGTCCTATGGAGCACACACCCAGATGAGGAATATCACAAATTAGTAAAAGGGTTTCACTATTTTTGATCATTAATATGAGGACATTATTTCTTCTAATATTTCTTGGAAAGGTGTGGTTTAGAGCAGAGAGATCTTATTACAAAATTCCCCTTCTTTTCTCTCCACTCTGTCAATAACTAGGAGAAGCTAAAACATAAGGGATGAACTTATCCTACCTACTGACAAAAAAAGCACCTAAAATTCCTTCTCAACCACCATCATGCTATCAATTTCTAGAAAATGTTTCCCATTCTGAGACTTCAGAACTATGGCAGCAAGAACACATAAAATAAGCACATGGTCTGAATGCCAAACAACAACAACAACAAAAACCCCAAACTGAAATCTTAGTTTAATTTCAAGTAATTAAATTTTTTGTTCATATTTTAAGATAAATGCTATTGAAATGCAATAAAAAATTAAAAATAAGGGGAGGCATCTGGCTGACTCAGTGGGTACAGCCATGTAACTCTTGATCTCAGGGTGTGAGTTTGAGCCCCACATTGAGTGTAGAGATTACTTAAAAATAAAGTCTTTAAAAAAATTAAAAATAAGGGTAAGATATCTTTAATTTCAACTAAAAATAGAGAAAAACACAATTGGAATCTAGAAATTATAATGTTTGGTTTTTTCCTACATATATAGGGTAGCAAGAACACTTTCCCTAACTTAGAACACTCAGAAATTATTCAGAAGGGGTGATTTATCACTATCTTACTTTTAACTCTCAACATTAATTCAAATGGGTAAAAAACTACAACTTTAAAAGTAACATATGAAAGTTCTATGGATGGTTGGAAATTATGGATGATTGAAAAATAATTTTGGAATGAAGAAAATTTTTCTAAATATGTCACAGAGGTTCAGGCAAATTCAGAAAGATTTTTGCAAAGTATGTGACAAATACAAAGTTAATATTAATAACACACAAAGAACTCTTTACATATCAACAAGAAGAAACTCAAAAAAATGGCAAGGAATGTAAGCAGGAAATTCACAAAAGAATAAAAAGTAACTGATAATAATCACATTTACTTATTAGAGAAATGACTTTAATAATTAAAGAATGTAAATTAAATGATATTTCTCTCATACTGTCAAAGATGAAAAACTGAGATAAGAATGGCAAAGAAGTAGAGAAATAAATATCATCATGTAAAAAAAAATCATGTATTTATTGATTGTACTTGAAATTTTTCCCACCTTTCTGGTTCCCAGTTGTACAATATAGAACAAAATTTAAAATATGCATTTTCATTGACCCCAAAATCCCACTTATTGTAAATTATTTTATCACAAGTGCAAAGATATGCACAGGAATGTTTATTATATCGTTTTCTTCTTCTGCTTTTTTATTTAAAATTATACATGCACATAATTTTAAGAGTGAAATAGTTCCCCAAGGCTTGTTACTATAAATATATCCCCCTGATCATCCCTACCCATTTCCTTTCCCCAGACACTTCCAACACTTTTAGTTGATTATTTCAGTATTCATCTTTATAATTTTAAGTAATAAGTTACATGTTTACTTCTTGAGTTTTTAGTTTTAGGAATTATCAGTGGATTTCCCAATAGGGGTGGAGACCATATCTCTCTTTCAGCCTACCCCAGGACATCCCTGCACTTCCTGCCTTTATTTTCCTGATATGGTTTTTAACCATCATTTAGTTTGGATCAATACTAAGTATGGGTATCAGTAGTATGTAAATCGTGCCTTAGCCACAGGGTATAATGTGATTAGCTTTCATTCCTTGCACAAAATTTGCTTCTTCTGTTAATAACTGCCTTTTCTTCCCCTCTTCACTTTCTGTGTACTTAGCCCCACCTCAGTGCAAACTTTCTCTCATTTGTGGATGTCCGTAGCTTGAAGGAACCTCACCTGAACCCTTCGGGGGAAATCGGACAGTGTCCTGAACATGCTGGTGCAGATACTTCTCATATAGTCAGGTTCTCTCAGAGGAAGGGGCAGTGCTGCAGGGTGGGGCTGGAGTCCTAGTTCCGAGTCCTCTACTTTTCAGCTGGGGAGTTATTTCAGTGCTGTGTGTCTTGGTTTCTTCACCGAAAGGGGGTGATAACAGTAGTACCTACAAGGTCATTTTACTGTACAATCTCAATGATGACATGAGTAGCAGTGGTCAGCATGAAGTAAATACTTATTAAGGACTGTTATTTTATTTTATTTATTATTTTTTTAAGATTTTATTTATTTGAGAGAGAGAATGAGAGAGAGAGAGCACATGAGAGGAGAGAGGGTCAGAGGGAGAAGCAGACCCCCGCTGAGCAGGGAGCCCAATGCGGGACTCGATCCCGGGACTCCAGGATCATGACCTGAGCCGAAGGCAGTCGCTTAACCAACTGAGCCACCCAGGCGCCCCAAGGACTGTTATTTTAATTATTCTATGAGAGTAAAAGTAGTAGGGATTTAGGAGACTAATTTCCATCCAGAAATTTGTTAGTTTTTACCTTAATTTTTTTCTTGATTAAGCAATACGTATTTGTCAACAGAAAATTTGAAAAGGACACTAAAGTGTCAAGAAGCACAAAAGAAAACTTTTTACAGTCCCACTATACAGAGGTAACTGTAGTTAACCTGCTGGCATATTTTGTATCAGTGGGTTTTTTTTTAAGATTTTCTTTATTTATTTGACAGAGAGCGAGACAGCGAGAGAGGGAACACAAGCAGGGGGAGTGGGAGAGGGAGAAGCAGGCTTCCCGCGGAGCAGGGAGCCTGATGCGGGGCTCGATCCCAGGACCCTGTGTTAAGGCAGACACTTAAGGACTGAGCCACCCAGGCGCCCCTCCGTTTTTTTTTTTTCTTTGTAATTCACGTGCTTAGTTATCTAGCTTCCATCATTTTGAATTCTGCTCTTTTGTTGTTGTTGTTGCTTCATGTCAAAAACACCTCCCATATCATTTAAAATCTTTATTAGTATATTTTTAAATGAAAGTGCCATAGTATCCCTCTGTTTTTCCTACAGGGTAGCCAACTACTGCCATTTGCTTATATCTGCGAGGGTTCCCAAGACACAGGACTTTTCTTGGACAGTCCAGGGCAAATGAAGACTGAGGTGGTTATCTTCCCTTTACACACCCTTTCAAATGGACAATTAGGGTTCCCCCCCATTTAAAAAATCTTTATAAACAACACTGATGTGAATTTTTATACCATTTACTGGTCTTTCAAATGGTTTTTCTAATAACTTCCTGAGTGCAAAAGACCCTATCTTTCGGCCTAGATTTTTGTCTAACCTATAAGGCCTGGAGTAGTTATATAAATGCTCAATAAATATGGAACCAACCAACGGACTGTTTAGTGTTGTTGTAGGTTGAATTGTATCCTCTCAAAAGATATGTTAAAGTCCTGGGGTGCCTGGGTGGCTCAGTTAGTTAAGGGTCCAACTCTTTTTTTTTAAAGATTTTATTTATTTATTTATTTGACAGAGAGAGAGAGAGAGAGAGAGAGAGAGAGAGAGAGAGCAGGAACACAAGCAGGGGGAGTGGGAGAGGGAGAAGCAGGCTTCCCGCCGAGCAGGGACCCCGATGTGGGACTCGATCCCAGGACGCTGGGATCACGACTTGAGCCGAAGGCAGACACCTAACGACTGAGCCACCCAGGCGCCCAAGGGTCCAATTCTTGATTTCCTCTTAGGGTCATGAGATCAAGCCCAGGGTTAGTCTCCACGCTCAGTGGGGAGTCTGCTTGAAGATTTCTCTCCCTCTCCCCACCCCTCTCTCTGAAATCAATCAATCAATCAATCAATCTTTAAAAGATAGGTTGAAGTCCTAACCTCTGGTACTTGTGAATGTACCTTATTTGGAAATAGGGTTAGGGTTACATTAATACTTTGCAAATGTAAGTTAAGATGAGGTCATACTGGCTTAGGGCGGGCCCTAAATCCAATATGTCTGGTGTCTCTGTAAGAAACGAGACAAAGAAACAGAGAGAACGCCACAGAAGGACATACATACATATATACACACAGACAGTAATATAGTTTGGGTGCTGTGGGTGAAAAATGGAAGATAGGAATGTCATAAGCCCAGCAAAATGCACGTGACCTTGTCTAAGCAGGATGCTTCCAAATCAATTGGTGTCTTTGGGCTGGCTCTGACAGAAGACCATGGACTGGGCAGCTTGTAAACCATAGTTCTGGGGGCTGAGAAGTCCAAGGTCAAGGTACCGGCAGACTCGGTGTCTAACAGGATCCTGCTTCTTGTTCCTTCCCACTGTGTCTTCCTCACATGGTAGAAGGGGTGAGGAAGCTCTTGGAGGTCTTTTTTCTAAGGACACTCATCCCATTCATGAAGGCTCCACCTTTGTGACCTAATCACCTCCTAAAACCATCACATTGGGGAAATAGGTTTAGGTTTGAACATATGAATTTGGGGAGGGACACACATGTTCATTCTATAGGAGTTGGTATTTTCCGTTCCCTCCTCTGCTCCTAGCCTTTGCTCTAAGACGTGCTTCATGTCTGCCCTCATTTCTGAAGCGCCTTTCCTTGAAATGAGGACAAAAACTAAACAACTTCCCTTATTAGACTTTCTAATATTCCAAAATGATTTATGGCTCCCCCCCCCGGATGTTCCCTTACATTAGTTATGAAGACTCCCTACATATTGCTAGTCTTATAGTTTTGCATTTTGGAGTGGCCATAAATTGATGCGTCCTATGGGTATTGGTCCTACTCTGGAAGCTTCTCTCAAGACAGCAGTGACTGACGTTTCTGTCAGCACCCTCTTGCGTTCCCTGAGCACATTTGAGATTCCTCATGCTCACATCTTGTGTATGGAGCTTTCTTAAATAGAAGACAATATGTTGGGCCTATCTTTAAGACTTCAATGAAACCATGTTATCGAAGTGGAAAACAGGGGGCTGTTTTTCTTCATGCTTGCTCCCCAATTAATCACCAGTAAAAGTCCTGCCCTTCCCTCACCCCACTCTCAGGCTTGGAGACCACCTATGGTCACTTATTTTGATACTTTAATCTGGCTACTTGTCCGATATTTATATATACAGAAATACCACAGAAACACAACTTGACCTCACTTTTGTTGTCTGCCTGAATTTTTTTAGTAGAATATTAATGCTGGAAGGTGTTTTAAGAGGTATGGTCAAGGGGCGCCTGGGTGGCTCAGTCGGTAAGCGCCTGCCTTCGGCTCAGGTCATGATCCCAGAGTCCTGGGATTGAGCCCCGCAGCAGGAAGCCTGCTTCTCCCTCTTCCACTCCCCCTGCGTGTGTTCCCTCTCTCGCTGTGTCTCTCTCTGTCAAATAAAGAAATAAAATCTTAAAAAAAAAAAAGAGGTATGGTCAAGACCTTTGCTCCAGGGGTGCCTGCCTGGCCCAGTAAGAAGAACCTGTGACTCTTGATCTTGGGGTCATGAGTTTGAGTCCCATGTTGGGTGCAGAGACTACTTTAAAATAAATAAATTAAAAAAATTAAAAAACAAAGACCTTTGCACCAGAGCATCTGAGAATATAAATCATGTGGGAGTCCATCTTATCTATTTTTGTGTTAAGGATGGATGGAGAGTATAGGACTTTTGTTAGTTGTCTATTCTACTGTTAAATGACCATTATAATTAGTAGATCTTCATTGAGTTTTTATCATCTTTATGGAATTTTAAATTTTGGGGGTTATTTTTGTTGCAATATTTAAAAAATACTGTTTTGTAACTTTGGAATAGCAGAGCTGGTGATTAAAGTTTGGGGAGAAGGGAGAAGAAACAAAAATACTCAGGAGATGTGTTAGTTAGGTTTTCCGTTTCTAGAGGACAATCATAGATTAGAGCTCCAATTGTTTAAGAATTCTTGCCATTCTTTGAAACAGCATGTGTGAAACATAAATGATACTTAGAGACAAAGAAAACATTGTAGGAGGACTGGATGCCAAGAGTACATGGCCTTCCCTGGCAAGGTCAATTATGTTTTAAAAGCAACAATATTTTGTAACATACGTTCTTCTAATGTACTCCCTGATAGATCCAATCCGGGATGTGCAACGAGAATTTTTTTAAAAGCAGCTGTATCATCATTTGCCAGCAAATGGGTTCTGTAAAGACTTTCATCCAATCAGCATTGTCAGGAAGATGGCTTAGTCTCTGCTGATCAAAACAATAACACAATCAATAGTACTTTATGTGATGGTCAAGATGCTACTTCCTCCCCAGGAGGAACAGATAAGTAGTTCCTCTGTTCATAGACCGACACTATCTTCCAAGCTGAACTCAAAGGTAAGATCATCTCTGTGTCCTGTAGACAACACTTCTCCCACTAGTCCCATCCAGTATTTAGCCTGCTTGTTTTTTTTTTTTTTAAAGTAAGCTCCACACGGGGCGCCTGGGTGGCTCAGTTGTTAAGTGTCTGCCTTCGGCTCAGGTTGTGATCCCAGTGTCCTGGGACTGAGTCCCGCATCGGGCTCCCTGCTTGGCAGGAGGCCTGCTTCTCCCTCTCCAACTCCCCCTGCTTGTGTTCCCTCTCTCGCTGTGTCTTTCTCTGCCAAATAAATAAAATCTTAAAGAAAGAAAGAAAGAGAGAGAGAGAGAAAGAAATAAAGAGAAAGAAAGAAAGAAAGAAAGAAAGAAAGAAAGAAAGAAAGAAAGAAAGAAAAAAAAGAAAGGAAGAAAGGAAGAAAGGAAGAAAGGAAGAAAGGAAGAAAGAAAGAAAGAAAGAAAGAAAGAAAGAAAGAAAGAAAGAAAGAAAGAAAGAAAGAAAAGAAGGAAGGAAGGAAGGAAGGAAGAAAGAAAGTAGGCTCCACACCCAGGGTGGAGCCCAGTGTGGGGCCTGAACTCATGGACCTGAGATGGAGACCTGAGCTGAAACCAAGAGTCAGATGCTCAACTATGCCACCCAGACACCCCGATGATGAATCATTCTGTAAACACCTTGACGTTTCCTGAAAAAGGAGTTCCTAGGGTTTAGAAATAAAAGCATTAATATGGGCTAAGCATATAGCATGACAGGCCTTGTCCTGCCACTCATTATCTGCACAAGGTCAGCAAAGTGATTTTGTTCTCCTGGACCTCATTTTGTTGCCTGTAAAAGCTGTGGGTTTGATAAGAACGTACAAGCTTGAAGACCCAATTTTTGGTCTTAGTTCTGCACTAATCATGTGCCATTGAGCACATACCTTGTTTTCCCATTTATTTGAATTGATCTGAGAAATTTGCCTTGAGGGCTTACCAAGGGCCCATGTGACTAAGACTGGTTCGGTCCTCACAGAGCTCAGAGTGTCATTCATGAGGCAGATGTCACACACAGAGTCCTATCAGTGAGTCATTAACTTCAGTTCTGATAATTACCCTGAGAGCAGTGCGGCTGATAGAAAATTTTAGGGAAAGCTCATCAGATGGGGGCTGCAAGGGGTGAAAGGAAGGGAAGGAAAAATCCCAGGCGGGGTCCTCTGAGGAAGTGACTTTTTTAAGTTAAGAGGGATGAGTGGAAGTTGGCCAGGTAAGTATGGAAGAGTTTTCCATCTTTGAGAATCAGTTTTTCTTCTTTTTTTTTTTTTCAATTTAGAAAAAGTAAAACATACGTGACAAAGATTGTAAGGGATGCCCCAGTTGATGCTCTATCCTTCTTCCCTGTCACAGAATGCCACTGTCATAGTGACAACATTTCCAGCAACTTTTGCCGTTTCTCGTGGCCTAGTGATGAATTCTGGCCGTTGGAAGTGCCACTTCTGGGATGCATTCCTACAGCAAGGTGATAAGTCTCTTCTCACCTTCCTCTACCCTGTGGTTTGCAACAAGGACTGGTAGTGAGCCATCTTCGGCCACGTGAGCAGGGCAACATCTGGGGGAGGCAGACGGCAAGTGTGGCCATCCCACCATCCCTAACTGCTTGTAGTTATATATATATTTTTTCCCATTTATAATTTTAATCGAAGCATTGCTATTCATTTTTTTTCTTAACTCTTTCTTATAAGCACCAAATTTTAATAGCTAAGTCAATTTTGGGGGGAAGAAACACCATCAAAGAACTTCCCTCCAGAACAAAACAATGATGTTCATTCCTCCAAACAACCAAATTCGAAGTCTACCAAAACAGAAACAAAAAGCCCACATACACACACACACACAAAAGTAACAAAAATCACATTCTAGGGGTTCAGTGCATTTAGCAGCCTTCGCTGTGCTGTCTAATCATCCTTCAGCTGACTTTCAAAAAAATTAACACCCTAGCGCATCAAAATATACATTTTCCATTTGCTTTGTTTAAATTAAAAATAATAATTAAAAAAGGAAAACTTGAAGGAAATCACAATCAATTGCCTGACTCATTTCGATGTCATGTACAGCATATGAAGGTCAGGAAGGCTGTTTGCAGCACACATGATTAGGAGAGACTGGTCTTCAAGGTTTAGCTTTCTTCCAAACAGTGTAAAATACCCACAATTCCAAGTATGAAGGAACACAGACGATCTCCTTTGAGAATTCCACAGGACAATACAGGCGCCCGAGCTGTTCTTCATAGAGTGACAAGGCTTCTGTCAGATTGACACAGTTACCCTGTGTAAAGTATTTTCCATCCTGTTTCAGTACTCTCATTGAGAGGTCAAGAATCAGTCTGAGAAACTCCCATGTGGAATCTTCTTCTGGAGATGTGGAGATTGGAACGGCTGTCAAATCATTAATCACATAATCCAACTCTCTCCCTTCTTTGGCGTACCTCTTCAGTACTGGAATACAGTCTTCTATTAGAACCTGACAGCAGTCTCCTTTAAGATTGTCTAAGACGTGGCCACATGTTTTTCGCAAGTATTTCTTACATCCATCAATCACCATTTGCTCAATCTCTACCATAGTGACCATCTTTGGTTTCAGTTTGACTATTTCACATAATATGCCCCCGTCTCCACCCCCAAGAATCAGCCCGTCTTTGCCACTGTAGTCTTCTTTTCCACTGCCCATGGTGGCCTGGGTATATGCCAAATCACTCTCTGCCAGATTAACGTCCCCACTAAGGATGAGAATATTTCCAAATTGCTTCGAGTGTAGAATTTTAATGTTCTGATAAGGTGAATCTTCATCATACACCACTTCATCTACGTCCTACTCAACCAGGCGACCATCAGCAGTGGGCCCGTATCTGTCGATAGCTCCTCCTCGAATTATGGGTGGTAATCGCTTCACCCGCGCAGCACTGTCCTGACTCAATGCTTTCATTCTTTCTTCTACTTTGTTCAAAAGACTGTCAACTTCTTGGCCTTGCGAATCACCATTGTAACTCTGAAGATCCAACAACACCAGTCCATGTGGGTGAATTCTCAAACTGGCAAAGCTGCCGTTTTTGTTGCTGTAGGTCGCTAGATAACCGTGGTCTTGCCAGTTGTGCACTGACTCCGTCATCCCTTGATCCTGGAAAATGGACCGGAGGCCTTTTAGAATGGTCTCGCCATCAGCGTTGGCGCCGAGCTTGAAGTCGAGCGTGCTGTGCCGTGCTGCTGCCATAGTGGGGCGAGGCCCTGTGCCATGCCTGGGGGAGGCGGTCGCGGGAGACTGGGGGGCCGCACGGCGTGTCGGGCTGCGGCCGGCGGGGAGTGAGCCGCGCCGCGGAGGCCGAGGGTAGGAGCTGTAGTTATATTTTTATCTGAGAGAGAAACAAACTGTTGTCTTGTTTAAGCCATTCTGGACCGCAAGGGGTGAGCTAGATCTCTGTTATAAGTAGTTGAACTTAAATCCTAAGCAATACAGTGTGCCTATAAACAGTTAGACTGAATAAAAGAGAATATAATGAAAACCAATTCTCATCACCCACATGCCTCACAGCTGCATTTAAGACATCATAACTAGGGCACCTGGGTGGCTCAGGTGGTTAAGCGACTGCCTTCGGCTCAGGTCATGATCCTGGAGTCCCCGGGATGGAGTCCCGCATTGGGCTCCCTGCTCGGCAGGGAGTCTGCTTCTCCCTCTGACCCTCTTCCCTCTCGTGCTCTCTATCTCTCATTCTCTCTATCTCAAATAAATAAATAAAATCTTTAAAAAAAAAAAAAAAAAGACATCATAACTAGAGCCGAACAGTAGACTTGAAGTGTGAAGTGACCAGTCCCTAAAAGATTAGGACCGGACTGTCCTTCACTATGATCATTCTACCTTCACCAATGTATTTGGGGACATCACTCACTTGTGGGCTGCCAGTTAATACTGATTACTTTTTGTGTTACTCTCTAACATCAAAGATCACTTCAAACTCCACCTCTGTTGACTGAACCAAGTTGCAGGATTTCAGAACCAGAGCCCTGGTTTTATAGCATTTTTGGATCTGTGAACCATCTTATGAAGCAACAAAACCAGAGACCTAGACCACTCTCCCCACCACTACAACCACACACAAACCAAACTTGCACTGGGTGAATGACTTGTCGAGAAATCAATAGAGTGATTCTTGATTTTTACTATTATAAAAAAAAAAAAAAAATCAACATGAATACCAGAAAAGTTAAACCTGAAGAACACATGGACATTATTTATGGATCCTCTTGTGAGAATAACTTGTTCATTAATTGTGCTAATGTTCATTAGCATTGTGAGAAATACCCAAATGCCCTTAGTGTTCAAGTAACACACACACACAGAGCTCACCATCTATTTCTCTAGACTTTAACTGGGTTCACATGGGATTAAGGCTCTTTTTACAGGGGCAGGTGGCTGGCTCAGTCTGTAGGGTATGCGACTTGATCTTGGGGTTGTGAGTTCAAGCCCCACATTGGGTATGGAGTTTACTTTAAAAAAAAATACTCTTTATAGAAACAAATAGATCATTGGCTGCACTGTCATAAAAACATTCATATCTGGTTGGGCCCCAAGTTTACCTGGCACCATTTTTACCACAACTGAAGGGATTCATCCTGTGTTACCAAGAAAGCAAGCTGGGGAGTTGAATGTAGAATCTCGTAATTGGATCTGTGCTCTGGTTTAGTGGATTCTGAAAAGAATTCAGTCAAAAGCAGTGCATTAGAAAAAATATTTTGAGCAAAAGACTTTATAAACCAAATAGCCTATATCTATTGACCATAAAGAGCTAGTCAACTGAGCAGTCCGTTACTGCAGAGTGAGAGGGATGACTGTGGGAGGAGCGTAAGACTGGGGTCACCCCATGTGTGTTCATTCTCTAGTGGCCATTTCCACCAGGGCCTGAACTCTTCTCTATATAGTTTTTGAATATTTGCTTAAAAATTACATTACACTGGACTCTTTTTCTCTTTTTAAAAGATTTTATCGGGGCACCTCGGTGGCTCAGTGGTTAAGCGTCTGCCTTCGGCTCCGGTCATGGTCCCGGGGTCCTGGGATCGAGCCCCGCATCGGGCTCCCTGCTCAGCAGAAAGCTTGCTTCTCCCTCTCCCACTTCCCCTGCTTGTGTTCCCTCTCTCACTGTGTCTCTCTCTGTCAAATAAATAAATAAAATCTTTCCAAAAAAAAAGATTTTATTCACTTATCCGAGAGAGATATTGAGAGCATGAGTGGGGGGAGGGCAGAGGGCGAGGTAGAAGCAGACTCCCCGTTGAGCTGGGAGCCCTACACGGGCTCGATCCCAGGACCCAAGATCGTGACCTGAGCCGAAGGCAGATGACTAACCGACTAAGCCACCCAGGCGCCCCTACACTGGACTCTTTAAGAAGAGCAGAGGGATTTTATCTGTGTTCACTGTTAGCCCCCACTGTCCACTCCCGATGGTGTGTGAGGCCTTTGGAGGTCTAGCCCCTGCCTCCTTCCCTAGCTTCATATCTCTCTTACCACTCGCCTCCTCCCTACTCTCCAGCCCTACTGAACAATATAGCTCTCTGTGCTTTTGTTTAAGTTGCTCACTGTTCTTGGAATGCTTGTATTTTCCTTTTTGCCTTAATTATTTTTCATTCTTCAAGACTTAACTGGTATATACCACAAAGAACTGAAAGCAGAGTCTTGAAGGGTTACTTGTATACTCATGTTCATTGCAGCACTATTCACAATAGACAAGAGGTAGAAGCAACCCAAGTGTCCATTGACAGATGATCGGATAAAATGTGGTACATATACACAATGGAATAGTATTCGGCCATAAAAGGAAGGAAATTCTGACATGTTATAACATGGATGAACCTTGAGGACACTATGCTGAGTAAAGCCAGCCACAAAAAGACAAATATGGTATGATTCTACCTGTATGAGGTATTTAGGGTAGTCACATTCATACAGTCAGAAAAGAGAATGGTGGTTGCCATTGGCTGGGGGAAGAGAGGTTGGGTGTTAGTGTTTAGTGGGTACTAAGTTTCAGCTTGGGATGATGAAAAGGTTCTGGAGATGGGACGCCTAGCTGGCTCAGTCGGTAGAGCATGGGACTCTTCATCTCCAGGTTGTGAGTTTAAGCCCACATTGGGCATAGAGATTGCTTAAAAATAAAATCTTAAAAAAAAAACCCAACACATTACTTGTAGTGTAATCCTTCTTACTCATCTGTTTTGTTTTTTTAACATTTCATGAAGTGAATAGTCTCCATTTGGAGAGCGGCTAGTCTGTCTTTTTAGATCATAAGCTCCTTGAAGATAGCAGCTCTTTTATCTTTATGTCTTCATAGCCTAGCAAGGTATCTAGAATATGGGCTTATCAAGGAAAGAAATGAAAGTGAAAGGGATAGTTCTTGAACTCCAGAGTGGGAAAGAAATTTTGGAGCCCAAGGAGAACATTGTGTCTACCCTTTCAATAATTGAGATCATGCATATAAAGTGCATTGCACAATTCCTGCACTTAATAGGCAGTCAATAAATGTTAGCTCTTTCCTCTTTCCCCTCATTTTATAGAGAAGGGAGCTGAGGCCCACAGAGGTGAAGTAATGGGCTCAGAGTTAAACAGCTTAGTAACGGAAGAGAGAAGCACTGCATCTTCTGGTCCAGTGAATCCTTTTTTTGCTATAACACTGAAAACATGGGATGTGGGAATGACCCTTGACCCAACAGTAATAGGTTTACAAATAACTTTTTATTATTCAAGGGTACACAAAAGTAGGGAGAATTATGAGCCCTATGAACCCATCGCTCAGCTCCAACAATTACCGACTCCGGCAATCTTTTTTCATCTGTATCTACCTATCTGATGGAGCATTTTAAAGCTAATCCTAAACACTTTAGCAAATTCTAACTATCTGTTTCATAAAACTCTTTCCCATGTGTTTAATTTCCAGAAAGGGTCAACTCAGTTGGAAAAGATCTCAGTAAGGTGAAAGCTCAATTCTTCTATGAAATGATATTGGAAATCAGATCCTTGAAACATCTATGACATTTGCAGACCTTTACTTCTTTTTAAAGATTTATTTGAGAGAGAGAGAGAGAGAGAAAGAGAGTGTGCATGCACAAGTGGAGGGAGGAGCACAGGGAGAGGGAGAGAGAATCCTCAAGCAGACTCCCCGCTGAACATGGAGTCCGCCGTGGGGCTCAATCCCAGGACCCAAGCCGAAATCAAGAGTTGGACACCTGAGTCACCCAGGTGCCCAGACATCTGCAGACCTTTAGAATCTTGCCGAAGCGTACATGTCAAAACATAAGTAATATGTAATGTGCCTCCATCTCTAGAGATCAGATTTCCCCCAACTCTTATCTCTCTGCTATGTTTTCACGTCTCTATAATGCCTTACCATTCCCATCTAAATCATCCTCTCTATCCACCTTTGTGATTTCCTTTGTATACTTTCACTTCCTTAAATGCCATCTTTCTTCCAAAATCTACCAATCTTCAAGACCCATTTCAAGAATGTTATCCTACCTAAAACCTTTTCAGACAATCTCCCCCTTGGAAGGAGATGGTGTTTATAGGCAGAGCACAGTTTTGCACTTAATTCTTATTTAATTGTTTCATGTGTATCAGTTTTGCCTCCTTCACAAGACTGGGTTCCTTGATGGGAAGGATTCTGTCAAAACACGTTTTTGGTGTTTCCTCTCATTCCTCCTATGCCCACAGCCCTCCCCTCCGCCATCACATCCCCACCAAGGCTCCTGACAGTGGAGAGCTCATGCTAAGCTGATCATCATAGTTTGCTGATTAATCTTTGCACACACAATCTGGGTCCATCATACAGTCTTCCAGTGATCTAGTCAAACCAATAGTCTTGCCAAAGACATCAAATTAAAATCTGATCTGCTCTCTTGACCCCACTTCCGATTTTCAAGAAGACAATGAACAGACGACTACACAAGGATGCAAAGAGCAAAATCCGAACTGTGTAAAACTTTACCAGAAACGTCTCTTCAATGGGTAGACTGTCATGAGGGAAAAAAACAGATGGAGGGGAACATGCAGATTGAAAACACCTGACAGCCAACAGTAGTACGTGAACCCTTTGTGGATTCTGATCCAGGCAAACAAACTGAACAAAACTTATGACGCCTATGAGATAAACACTCACTTGATGTGAAGGGCTTGAAAATTTATACCATTAAAAAAAAATTGTGGCAAAATATATATACCTAACATGAAATTTACTATCTTAACTATTTTTAAGTATATAGTTCAGCGCTCCTGAATACGTTCACATTGTTGTGTTGCTGTCACCATCATCCAACCACAGAAGTCTGTTCATCTTGTAACCCTGAAACCATACCCATTAAACAATAACCCCCATCCGCTCCTTCCCCCAGCCCTGGCAACCACCATTCCACTTTTTGTCTCTATGGATTTAGTACTCTAGGAACCTCAGATAAGTGGAATCATACAGTGTTTCTCCTTTTTGTGACTGGCTTATTTCACTCAGCGGAATGTCCTCAAGGTTCATTCATGTTGTTAATGTGTCAAAGGGATATTTTTTTTTAGGGTTAATAACTGTTTCGCATTTTGTTAAAAATAAAAAGAGCCCTTATCTTTTAGAGATATGCACTGAAATATTTATGAATCCAATGATAGAAAGTCTGGGATTTGCTTCAAGATAACATGGCAGGGAGGCAGTGGATGGGGCTGAAGATGAAATAAGATTGGCTGTAAGTTATTAACTGTTGCAGCTTGGTGATGGGTACATGGGGGTCATTACAATATTATGTCATTTTTAAACTATGTCTGGCATTTTTCATAATGAATTGTTAAAAAAGTATCCACAAGGGAATGTCTTGATCATTTCAGACTTTTCTGGGCTCTCTGGCTCTCTTCTTGTTGGCAATGGGGACACTGGTCCAGGAGGCAATGACCTCTGTCCTCAGTCTGGCCAGGACCAGAGCCTGTGCAGAACGGTTCTACACTGGCGCTTTGGGCCCAATGATACACTAAGGTATAAATCAGGTATCCTTTAGCCACGTTTGTTGATAGACTGATCTGGCTGCACTGTTAGAATCCGGGTAGGTGATTAGAATCCAGACACACAAAGTCAAGGGATTTGTCCTTGTGCTTGTTCCTTGCACGTACGGATTTATTCAGTATTACCCAGCCAGCCTCAGGCCTAGTGGGGCCTACTTGGAGGAATCAGAGGTGACCCTTCCAGTGTACCCAGTCTTGGGCTTGTCAACTGTCAGGGGGCTTTCAGCCTGGAGAGGAGAGGGGAGGGCTGGTAAAAACAAACAAACAAAACAAAACAAAAAACCAGCCTCATTGTATTAAGCTCTGTAAGAGGCTGGCTCATCCTCCTGGGGAATAGAAAGTAAATTGCTTTCCTTTAGGAGTTGAATTAACTGTTTCAGGGCCAACAGAGTTAGTTCAGTAATGACTATCCCCTTGCCTTAGGATTTCCCCAAATGGTATTTTTAATGAGCCTGTCTACCCATTGCTACCATTGCCCCACTGCCACAATTTAACGGAATTGACCGGTCAACTCAGCCAGCAACAGGTTTGACTAATTTTTTTCTCGGAATAGACCAGGTGTTTTTGTGAGGGGATCAATTCACTGCTTGTTTTAGAACTGAGAAGCCACGACCCCAGTGGAGGCTGCTAGTAGATGAGCCCTCTAATCCTTATTCATTTTCAGAGCAAGGACTGCAGTTTCTTGGTACCCCAGCCCATCAGTGGGTCTTTTGTTTTGCTATCAAGTCTTAGTTCCCTGTTTCCAATTTGCTACATAATTTCTCCTCAGGCTTGGAGCTTCAGAGAAAAGGAGTAACAGTAAGCAAGTTTTAACTGACGGGTTTGGAAATCTGAAAGTTAAACATCTAGACAGGTTAGCAGCTGCATTGAAAAAGCTTTAGAGAAGATTGCAGTTGAATTGATTTCCAACTTTGCAGGTGGCAGTGTTTATAATTGAACAGCTCTGAAATTCGAAGAAAAAGTCGACTTTTATTTGCAAAATATCTCATTTTCCCCAGCAGCACAGGAGGTTGGAGAAACAAGAAAAATAAGGATTAGTATTTTTTTTTTTAATTAAAAGCAATCTTGGGAGGTTGTAAGGACTTCTCCCCACTTTCAAGTAGAAAAGTAGTGATCTTGCCTGCAACTGGCCTTTTAAAGAAAAGCTGCCTGAGACAGGAGAATTGACGCCCGAAATAGGTTAGTCAATGGCTCCCATTTGAGAGATAAATTTACTCTGTGAGACTATGGGAATGCCATTTAGTATCTTGGAAGAGATAATTAAACCAAATATTAGCCTGGCGTCTTAAAAGGGTTAACTCATCTCCCAAGGCCACGTGGTTTATTTGCCTGGCAAATAACTTACCCCAGGACAGAGGCTCTGTCCCCAACTCCTCCTCCCAGCTGGGGCTGAGCTGCTGGATGCAGCATGCAGGACTTCCCAAAGAATTCAGTGACTTCAGAATCAGGGCCTCTCTGCAAAACTCCCCCAAGGATTCTACAGTCTGTTGGATGTTAGTGCACAGATTTGTCATTTGCGTGGCTGCTGTGTGTTCATTAATTCTTAATAAAAGCATACATCCATAAACCCAGGAGAGGACTATGCCAGTTGTCAAAGCATCAGTCAGGTTTGGATCCTGATCCTAACTCTTAGCAGCTTGGTGACCTCGGACATGTTATTTAGCAACTCTAAACGTCAGCGTCTTTCTCTATAAAATGGGGTTGGTAGGAGTACAAACCTCCCAGGCTGCTAGGGCTTTCCATGGAGGAAGACTCAGTGAGTGCCTGTAGCTCAGGGCCTGGCCCTGAGTGAGTTCTTAATTGGTCTTAGGCACTGCTGTTATTATTCCAAGGTTCCTCACTCTCCAGGTCCTGCCTCCTGCACCCCCCACCCCCACGGAATCCTCCATATTCCCCTGTGTAGTCTCTACAGGTTTTGCCCCTACTGCATTTCCATCACAGTTTGTAGGTGGCATTGTTATGGCCCTGACCACAGTGTATTAAAACTGCTTGTTTACTCTACCCTGATAGATGTAGGAATTAAAGTAACGTGTGTACCTGACACAAAGGAGGTAATCAGTGAAGTATGTCTTCTTACTTATTAGGTGTTGTCTTAGTTGGCACCATTTTATCCAACAACTATTCACTGAATGTCTACTGCAAGCAATGATCTCATGTAACCCTTACAACAATCCTAGGAAGTAGAGACTATTACCTTCCCCATTTTCCAACAGAGAAGAAGCCGGCTTGGGGTGGCCAGCTAGAAGGGAGGGGAGCCGGGACCACATGCTATTGATCTTTGCATTCTCAGCACCTAGCACATTTCCTAACACCTGGTAAACGCTCCATAAATACTGAATAGATGCAATGGAGTCAGCTGTTGTTCTCGGCCCCACCAAGGCAGAGTGGCCCCCGTGAGTCTGACTTAGCTCAGCCTCTGTGCTGGTCATTTGGCTATTTGTTCTCCGATCCAGTCCTCATACTTGCCCTGTTCTGCCTTGGATCATGCACAAGGGGCTGATGTGCAAATGGCATTTCCCAGACTCCCTTGCCAGCTGGCCTCCAGCTAGGTTCAGCCAGTGGGAAGCTGCAGCCACGGGAGAGGTGCCACCACAACTAAAGATGCTGCCAAAAACAGAGACGAATGAAGGGGGAGAAGTCCTCTAACTTCTCCCTTCCTCCTGCCCTCCCCCCCATCTCTGTCCAGTGTCTCCCATTGACTGGATGCAGCTAGAAGCCAGTTGGGAAGGGGGCCTGAGAAATACAGCTTGCACAGGTCAGTTCCCTTGTGATGCAGAACGGAGGGGCAGTGAACAGATCTGAGAGCCATCAGGCAAACCTTTCTAGGTAGAAGCTTCTAATCAGGAGCTTTGCACGGATACAGAAGGTTCTGAACAGGGAGAGTCTTATCTGCAGAAGGAGATGGTGGGGGATGGGACTGGGGAGCGGAAAACTCCTCTTCTGGTGTTCTGTTATTTGCATACTTAACTTTTATTAGTTGATATGGGCTTGTGGGGCAAGTCAAAGCCTATCTTGATATGTGTTTTTAACTTGTGCATTAAAAACAAATATGCCCATTTACTCTGTGAAAAATGACCACTTATCCTGAAGATGTTGTATTCACTTAAGAATCCCACTAGAGCGGGCACGGGAACATTGTTCATGAATTTGTGGCAGAATGAGACTCGTCAATAGCTCACTTAATAAATATAGATTAAAAGGATATCCAATATCTGCCTTAAACCCACAAAGGAATATAAATTTGCAGCAAGAGATTGAGACTCTAATGAAGGCAGCAGGAGATGGCTTTAAAGACAATTCCCTGTTGCAACTTGATGATGAAAATCAGTCTTAACTGTGCATTTAATTTCTTTTGTGGGTTCAAAGCACATCCCTAAAGTTTTATTCGAGGAAGGTTAATCATGGTAGTCTTTGGAGTCTATAAAGCTTCTAATATTGTGTAGAGTTAGTAAAAGATATTTGTGTTTATAATAATGTTTTGTCTATTTTAAGTGAAGTGTTATTAAAAAAAAAAAGAACCTGAAAAAATACCATCTTTGTAGAAATCCTTGAAGAAGCTAATGTGGGAAAAGATATGAGATGCATAAATACACAGCATTTTATTTGTAAAAAATATCTGTCCACAAAACCCTTATTTCCTTCGCAAAAGTCTGCGCATTGCCTAGGGAAAAGAATTTTTATACGGAAAGGAGAGGAAGGAAGGAAGGAAGTGGCAGTGAGCTGGCAGTCCCGCGGATCTGCCGCAGGCTTCCACAGTGTTTGGTGGGAACAGACCCTGGGAGGCCCAGCCTCCCGCCACCCTGCAACCTCTTTTTCAAGTGCAACCTTCGGAACCATTTTGTCCTTGAGCTTCGCTCCTCATTGCCCATCAACCATGCGCCCCCAGATTCCTCAGAATTATTCCACCTACATGGGGGCCGCTTGTCCCTGCCAGGTCAACCTGCGGGCCTCCTGCACCCACGTCTCTCGGGACTTCTTTTTCCACCGCGGCCACTTCCCGGCAAGGTGGCCAAAGAGAAGCACGACGGCGCCCAGAGTCTCCTGAAGACACAAAACCAGCTCGAGGCTGCTCCCTCTTGGAAGACGTGCGGAAGGCGCCCCTGGGTCAGCAGGCGAGTCCCGCCACCACGGACCTGGAGCAGCACCTGAAGCAGCACCTGAAGCAGCACCTGAAGCTGACCCCCACCGCCTCTGGGACTTCCGGGAGAACCACTTCCGGGGTGGCCAGATGAAGCGCGTGAAGAAGATGGCGCCCCCCTGACGCATCTGCGCAGACTGGTGGCCCAGCCGGCCTTGACCAGCGGCCTTTCAGGGTCCTCTCTGCACTCTCTCGGTGCAAGGCCTTCGACCTGAGCCTTTCCCCGCCACCACGGGGGAGCCCTCTCCCAAGCCATGGGCCAAATAGACACAATAAAGCTTTTTGAAGAAAAGAAAAGAGGAGGGGAGCCAGGAAGGGAGGGAGGGAGGGAGGGAGGGAACGCTCCCTCCCCCGCCCCTCCCCCGGGAGGTCCCCCTCCCCTCCCCTCCCGTCACCCTCCCCTTCCCTTCCCAAAACTCCCTTCTGGGGGGCGCCTGGGTGGCTCAGTGGGTTAAGTGGCTTCCTTCAGCTCAGGTCGTCATCCTGGGCCCTGGGTCCTGGGATGGAGCCCAGCCTCGGGCTCTCCGCTCTGCGGGAGTCCGCTTCTCCCTCTCACTCTCCCTCTGTGCTCGCTCTCTCTCAAATAAATAAAATAAATCTTAAAAAACAAACAAAAAAGCCTCCTTTCTGGATGTGGTGGCAGAGACCTATGCAATGCAAGGCAACGTTTTAGAGGCCCGTGGCAGGGCCCTAAAACTTGTGCACTCTTTTTTTCCTCATTGATTTTCCTTTTTGGCCTTCTCTATGCCTTCCAAGACTGGCTTAAATTGTCAAATGGGTCATGCTTTATGAGTGTTTACCTTTGATTCCCCACATAAACCCAACTTCACGTCCTCTGTTCTTCTTTCTCCCCTCCCTCCCCCACCCCCCGCCTTCCACCCTGGTTCTCATATGTCACTGGGTCTAAGGATTAAATGATAATTTTGGTTAAAAATTAAGATTCTTGAACCCCAAGTACCCAGGACTGATGTAATGATTCTCTGTTAAGGTCCAGGAATCTTGATTTTTACCAAACACCTAAGTACTCCTATGCTGTTAGGTTATCAAATAAGACATGACCTTTTAACAGGGTATTTTCATTTTATTGCAAGAAGAATAAATAATTATGGAACTATAGGTGTCAGAATTTCCATGAGGAGTCTAATCCCTGACAAATCCTGTTGTCAGGGCCTGCAACTCTCCTTGCTGTTCCTCCTCTCCCCTGTAGCAGTGGGGCTGGGGTGGGCCCCAGTGGTCTAAGGGGACCATCTGTGCCTGGTTTAGAATTCAAGGTCTGGGAGAGGCTGTGGCCCTCATTCTTTGGTAGACTACTCTCCAGCTTTGTTAGGTTTTTAAAATTTAAGACAAGCTGAAAAGTAATCAAGACCTGTGCTCAGAGCTTGCCCTTGTATATGTTACTTCTGAAACATGAATTGAGGGGGATCAATTTTGGTTTAAAAAATGGCTCCCCCACCATCTGTCAATGTAGCTGAAATTCTACCATTACAAATGATGGCCTTTGGGCCCTGGAACATTGTCAGGCCTCAAAAGTCTAGCTATTACAGTGCACATACTTGTAGGCCAATATCACCTTAAACTGGAGTCAGAGAGCATGATGGTGATAGTTGAAGATGATTGGAATTGGGATCAAAAAGAATGGGGAGGGCACCTGGCTGGCTCAATCGGTGGAGCAGGCAACTCTTGATCTTGGTGTTGTGAGTTCAAGCCCCATGAAGGGTGTAGAGATTACTTAAAAATAAAATCTTTAGGGGCGTCTGGGTGGCTCAGTCGTTAAAGCATCTGCCTTTGGCTCAGGTCATGGTCCCGGGGTCCTGGGATCGAGCCCCACATCGGGCTCCCTGCTCAGCAGGAAGCCTGCTTCTCCCTCTCCCACTCCCCCTGCTTGTGTTCCCTCTCTCGCTGTGTCTCTCTCTGTCAAATAAATAAATAAAATCTTTTAAAAAAATAATAAAAATAGGGGCACCTGGGTGGCTCAGTCATTGGGCGTCTGCCTTTGGCTCAGGTCGTGGTCCCAGGGTCCTGGGATCGAGTCCCATATTGGGCTCCCTGCTTGGCGGGAGGTCTACTTCTCCCTCTCCCCACTCCCCCTGCTTGTGTTCCCTCTCTCGCTGTGTCTCTCTCTGTCAAAATAAATAAATAAATAAATAAAATAAGATAAATAATAAAAATAAAAATATCTTTAAAAATTAAAAAAAATAAAGACTGGGGAGAGGGTAGGAGAAAGAAGAGTTTTGCCAAAGGCTGATTATCCTCTCAGGGGAGGAAAACGTCACCTTTTTTCCCCTCTTACTTTCTCTAATTACTTGTATTGTAGGCCAATATTAAAATTTAAGTTGAAGGGGGAAAAAAAAAAACCCAACTCCAAACCAAGTAGGAATGGCTCTTTGGAAGAATTCCAGACCCACTGAAATAATTCCTACAACATTGCACATTAACTCTCCAAAATCTGAATATATTCAATAGTAAAAATTTATTTTTACTGTATATGGGTTTTAAAATTTTTTTATTTTTTTATTTATTTGAGAGAAAGAGAGTGCATGAGTGGGGGAGGGGCAGAGGGCGAGGGAGAAGCAGACTCCCCACTGAGCACAGAGCCAAAATGGGCTCCATCCCAGGATCCTGAGATCATGACCTGAGCCAAAATCAAGAGTCAGACATTCAAGCTCAAAAGACTGAGCTACCCAGGCGTCCCTAGTGTATATGTTTTTGATATCAATATATAATAAAGTAACAATATACTTGTTTTTGTATGAGATAAAACATATTGAAACCAATTTGAAATGCCACTTTAAAATGCTGAAGGACACTGTATTGTTTGAAATGTTAAGTGAAAGTATTCAATATAATTTTAAAATTTGAAATTAGAATGGGGAAACTTTCAGGATAGAGGTATGTTGCACAAGTTGTATTAAACAATGCTAAAGCTTTGTAAGATTCTGCACAGGAGGCGCCTGGGTGGCGGAAGCACCTGCCTTCAGGTCAGGTCATGATCTCAGGGTCCTGGAATGGAGCCCCCCAACCCTCCCGCATAGGGCTCCCTGCTCAGTAGGGAGTCTGCTTGTCTCTCTGCACCTCCACTTTGTGCTCTCTCTCTTAAGTAAATAAATAAAATCCTTAAAAGAAAAAAAAGGTTCTGCAACATGACCTCCTTTTGAACAATTTTAGAAATAACTTTTTTGAAGTGTCACAGATCAGCCTTCATTTTTCTGTTTATTCTCTTTCCCTCTTATTTTGCCACTTACCCCAGTCAGTACGTTTTCTACAAAAGTTACTCCTTGCATGTGAGCATACAAAGTTGATCTCTGAGCTGGGAACGTAAGATGGACTTTCGGATGAGCTTGTCCTCTAGCGGCCCGAGGAAGCAGGCAGTGAGCACTTTGAAGGGCTCTCTTTCCTGGTTCGTGGCTCTGAGGAGGCTTATGACCTTGGCAAGTTATCTTTGGATACCTTGATTTCCTCGATGATAAAGTGGAGATAACAAAGCCCATTATTAAAAAAGGGTTCATAAGATACCATCTATGAACTTTTCTCAAGCGTGGGATGAGAGCATCGTTTAAGTGCCAGGATTTCTGTTCTCATTAGCATTATTATAGTTACACCAGGGGACTTTAATTGGGTTTAACACTCTAGTACGCAGCTATTTTGCAACAACTGGTTGTTTTTAACATTTAGTCCGAGACAAGAGGGGAAAGAAGGAACGTTGCCCCCCAATCAAAATAAGAACTATTTTATAGCAGAGTAAAATGGTCTGTTAATGTGGTTACCTTCAACTTTAGTACAAATCATTTTCTGAATAGAATCTGCTGTTTTGAGAAGTTGAACATTTCGTGTATCATTTTCAACTCCACTTTCTAGCACTTGTTTTATACCAAAAGTTGCTAAATTATGACGGATTCTGGTAAGATACTTGTAGCCATTGAAATATGAACAATTCGTTTTTTTCTTTCTATTTTTTTTTAAAGATTTTATTTATACATTTGACAGAGACACAGCGAGAGAGGGAACACAGGCAGGGGGAGTGGGAGAGGGAGAAGCAGGCTTCCTGCTGAGCAGGGAGCCTGATGCGGGGCTCGATCCCAGGACCCCGGGATCAACGAATGAGCCACCCAGGCGCCCCGAAACATGAACAGTTCTTATTCAAGGAACTAAGGCTGTAACAATTTGAGCCACGCACGTCGTGTCTAATCAGTTCTCCCTCCACCCCACCCCAAGACAATTTAGGGAGGTTGCTTTCTCATTGTTTAGGCTCTAAATTATAGCAATAGTAAGTGCAAACAAGTGTTCAACTGTGTATGTTTTTGATACCCTATCCAAGTCACCAAGTGTGTGCCTTTTGCTTGGAGAATTGTACACTTTGCAGCCGGCACTTGCACATTTATACCCGTGCACAGACTTAATGGGAAACATTTGAGTCTGGTTGCAAAGATTTGCTCAGTGTGAAATCTGTTCCTAACACAATGGTCAGATTGAAAGGAGTTTCATTACATGGCTGGGCATTTCTTCTTTCTTTGGGGAATATAAAAGGTGAATGCAATACTTTCTAGTTTAAAGTTACCACAAAACTTCATAATCTTAACCTCAAAATCTACCTCTCTATTCAGAGAACCAGAGGCCTTGAGCCAGCTACAACTGCCTGTTTGACCTTGGTTAAGTTCCAAAAAGCCAGGGAGAGTTCAAAGCAGGGCCAGGGGCAATGCCACACTGTAATCCACGCTCCCCTTTCCTTCCCTCTTCGCTCTCTCTCAGTCCTCTGGTGTGAACTACACTAAAGATCCATTTCAATAACCCTAGACACCGTAGATTCTAGAACAATGAGGAAAGCGTCTTTCCTTATTGATACTGACAGGCCCTTTGGTCAGAAAATGTCCCTCAACAGATGTTAGAGAATGTGGTCATAAACCAGAAAGATATCTGTTACAACTTTTAAGGCCGTTTTTTTCTAACTCTCTAAATTCCGCTGGATAAGGTTTAATTTTCTTTTTTTCTTTAGAAACCCCCCTTGGGGCTTAGGATACAGGAAAAGTAGTTGTGGTTTAAGATAAGTTGCCGACTTTGCTTTTACATTAGTCACCCCTTCCCTAGCTTCCCAAAAAGAAATAAAGAGAGAACAGAAAGGACAATTATGAAGCAATATCTACAATAAAACAAGAATGAGTTCTTTAAATTTATTATTCAAGGTACTATTTTTGGAAATTGAGTTATGCCATATTTTTTTTTCAATCTAAGCACTCTGGATGTTATTTCAGTCCGATCATATTATTGGAAGAGGGTTTTAGATGATTTTAACTGTAAGCTAATTAATACATTCACTGAAATTAAAAAGAATTGAATTGCACTCTGACATTGGGACCTACAAGTGAATTACTACTTTAGTACTGCGTTTGAAATTCTTTCTTTTTTAAAATTATTTGTTTAATTTATTTGAGAGAGAGAGAAAGTGGAGCAGAGGGAGAGGGGTGAGCAGACTCCAAGCTGAGCACAGGGCCCAACACCAGGTTCAGTCCCACATTCCTGAGAGCATAACCTGAACCGAAATCAAGGGAAGAGTCTGACGCTTAACCGACTGAGCCACCCAGGGGCCTCTGAAATTCTACTTTCTATCAAATGGACCACCCAGCACAAATGAATTCAGCTTAAAATTCTTTTTTTTTAATCTTTTTTTAAAAGGATTTTATTTATTTATTTGACAGAGAGAGACACAGCGAGAGAGGGAACACAAGCAGGGGGAGTGGGAGAGGGAGAGGCAGGCTTCCCGCCGAGCAGGGAGCCCGAGGCGGGGCTCGATCCCAGGACCCTGGGGTCATGACCCGAGCTGAAGGCAGACGCTTAATGACTGAGCCACCGAAGCGCCTCCTTTTTTTTTTTTTTTTAATTTTTTTTAAAGAAAATCTCTGCGCCTAATGTGGGTTCGAACGCACAACCCTGAGATCAAGAGTCTCATGCTCCACCGACTGAGCCAACCAGGTGCTCCCGGCTTAAAATTCTTAATATCACAAGCATCGTCCATAAGTAAATAAATCTGGAGTTTTAACACTATACAGTAATGTCTTTTTTCCCCAAAATGATTTATTCCCTATAACATAAACCAAGCAAGCATGACAAAAAATGAAAAAGAGATGGAAAAAGGGCCAGAAATGGGTATGTAGACACTGATGATGGAGAGGACAGTTGTATGTGGCTCTGTTCCCAAGTCACACAGAGCCCAAGTGAGCCCTCTTCTTGCTGAGATACACACTCCCCTCGCTCCCACAACTCTGAGTTTGGGCACAATGGGAAGATACGTTGATCTCTTCATGTTTTCACTGCAGAGCTCCTGAACATTGCACAAAGGACATGAAGGTCAGAGTGGGGATATCAGATAATGTGAACTCAGGGGAAGGTCTCAAGGGTTATGGCAGACTGTATTTTCCTTTTTTTTCCCCTAAAATTTTGTTTTTAAGTAATCTCTATACCCAATGTGGGGCTCGAACTTGCAACCCCTAGATCAAGGGTTGCATGCTCTACCGACTGAGGCAGCCAGGCCCACCAGATGCCCAGATGATATTGTCCAAAGGATGTGTGTGTGTGTGTGTGTGTGTGTGTGTGTGAGACCCCACATGATCTTTTTACAATGTGATATTGACATTCCTCCATCGAGAAGTTATGTTCTGTGCCTTTGCACTTGGGAACATCTCTGTAACTGCTTTGACAAGTGGAATGTAGTGGAAGTGACATGGTTTTGCCTCTGGGTCACAAAAGGCAACACGGCTTCTGTCTGGCTCCCTCTCTCTGTCTCTGGATGCTCCCCTTTGGAACCAGCCACCGTGCTATGAGGAAGCCCCGGCCACTTGGAGAAGCCACCGCAGGTGTTTCCATCCACTGCCTTAGCTAAGAGGTCGTCCCGTGTTTAAAGAGGCTGGAAAAGAGTGGAGAAAAGGGAAAAGGAGAGGAGGTGACTATGCCCTTCAGTAACCGACTCTGAATACTATCGCATTTCCTTCTGTACAGGGCACTGTTCTAGAAGCTGGCATACAGCTATGAACAAAATAGACAAAAATAGCCCCCTTCTTAGCTCCTTCTGCAGATTCTGTAAATTTAACTTACTGAGCCTCGTAGAACTGGGAAAACCAAGCTCAGATTTTATATAATCCTGACCGAGTTTTGTGATTTCAGTGAACACATTTCACAAGAATTAATTTCTTCTTTGAAATAGAGTTCCTCTTTCTTACAGATGAAAGCCCAGGGAAGTTGATGGTGGACGACCCCCCTTCATAGGATTATTGGGGATGGCAGCTAAGTCATCTTTGCCCCTGTGTTTTACTTTTTCTATAAAAATCACCAGGAGTCGGCGCGCCTGGGTGGCTCAGCCAGTTCAGCATCTGCCTTCGGCTCATGTTATGATCTCAGGGTCCTGGGGTCAAGCCCCGAATCAGGCTCTCTGCTCAGCAGGGAGTCTGCTTCTCCCTTTCTCTCTGTGCTCATGCACTTTCTCTCTCTCACTTGCTCTCTCTTTCTCTCAAATAAATAAATAAAATCTTAAAAAAAAATCACCATGAGTATGCTCACCCATAGGCAGCAGCTTGGGCTTAGTTACATGGCAGACACACCTGCCTGGAAGGCACTTAGGTAGGAAGATATGAAGGTCCCTCCCAGACTGGGGGAGATGCCCTCCTCTGTCCCTCGGCCCCTCCTGCTCTCTTCTCTCAGAGCACTTCCTGCTGCATCCCTGCCTTCCCTCCTGCACGGATGTCCTTCAAGGGTAGACACATGTGAGCCTTGTCTCTGCATCTGCAGTCCCCAGGAAGGTTCTAGGCCCAGATTAAGTGCTCAGTGAATGTTTGGGGAATATCAAATGAATGAATTTGCACTTGGATGGCACCATCCCCTTCCTGACTCCATTCCCCTTCAGTATAGTATGTTCTGTTTTCTTGGCCACCACTGCTTTGGGAAACATGGAGGTGTACGAGCCCCTTCAAAGAGAGACTTGCTGTCCAGCTGCAGGGAGGGTGGTCAGCAAAAGGCCTCCAGCTGCTAGCATCTCAGGGTCTACTTTATCTGCAGGAAGTCACCCTGCCCAACCCCATGCCCCATTAGGGCAGGCTGAATCCCATGACTGAATGCTGGGAACATTGGCCCCAGTGGGGCCCAACTCAGATGGGTAATATTTACTCTATACCTCCATGCCTGGTTAGCTGAAATATGGCTGAGCCCACATCCCCCTCCACTTGCACCTCTGGCCATTCTTCCCATCATCCTTTCTCAGGTAGTGGTCCTTAAACGTTGTATATCCCAAACTCCATCTCAGCCCCTGCATCTGGGAAACCCAACCTGCAACACCTTCCTTATGCCTTTGGTTCATTGGTAGGGCTCTTTACCTGCAGTTCCTTGATTATTCACCAAGGTAACTTATAATGTTTATTTTGTTAAGGCTTTACAATAGTCAATTCTGGTTATGGTCCTGAAGAAAACTGATAACTCCAAATGAAGGCCAGGAATAATAGCATTGGAGTGCTCACTTAGAAAGTTTGGTAGTGCCTTTCTCAATGCTGCTAGGAATGTATATTTGGCTGATTTTAGACTTATTTTTATGAAATCACTACATCAACTGATAATGCACAGATTACTGGTTTTTCTTTTTTTCTTGACCACTATCCTGTTTTGGATCATCAAATGCCCTGAAAAGAAAAAACTACTTCAGCTAGCAAATACCAGGGTCACACCTAAGATTCCCTTCTCTCTGGAATTTTCCCCCTTCAGGTCCTAGGTGCCTTGGTATCTCTCTGATGCCCTTAAACAGACGCCTTACACCCATCTCCACTTTTTTCAATTGTTCCTTGGGGGAGTGTTGGTCTGTTACAAATTAATCTGCCACAGCTGGAGGCAGGATTGTCCAGGATCACCTTCCCTTGAACTCATTAATCTTACCCAACAGAAGTGATTTGAAAAAGTAGATGTTATCTTTCAGTAAGGAAGAAGAGGAAAATTAAAAGATTTTTAAAGATTAAAAGATTATTAGAGGAAAAAAATACAAGATTGAGCAGGTTCTGGAGAAGCATGTGTTGCTTTTTCAATCAGGATGATATTCCTTAATTCACCCTTAATTAGAAAAACACGACTTTCACTTACCCATAAACACATTCAAATCTTCATTCTTCCTGTTATTTTTGTTTCCTTTTGTTAGTTTTTTCAATTCCCGCACTTTGGGGGCCCCTGGCTGGCTCCGTTTGTGGAGTGTGCAACTCTTGATCTCCAGGTTGTAGGTTCAAGTTCCATGTTGGGGGGTGGGGGGTAGAGATTGCTTAAAAATGAACTCTGTAGGGGCACCTACAGAGTTTTCCTCAAGAAAATTCTTTGGCTAGGTCAAAGAAAGTACACAGTAAGTGATATTTGCACTAACAAAAATAAGTTAGGAACTTTTGAGATCCCTTTAAACATTCCCTAACTCATGAAAGCTGTCATCTTTTGGTGTTTAAGCTGTGAAAATGTACCCATTTCTCTTTTGTTAAATAAACTCTCTGCTAGAAAAAACAAAACAAAACTCTGTAGGTTGGCTCAGTTGTTAAGTGTCTGCCTTCCACTCAAGTCATGATCCCAGGGTCCTGGAATTGAGCCCCGCATCGGGCTCCCTGCTCCACGGGAAGCCTGCTTCTCCCTTTCCCACTCCCCCTGCTTGTGTTCCCTCTCTTGCTGTATCTCTCTCTGTCAAATAAATAAAATCTTTAAAAAAAAATGAACTCTTTAAGAATAAATAAATTCGATCACTTTAACTACACTTAATTAAAAGGACATTTACCACAAGTTAAATTTTTAAAAATTGAAGAACTTCTATTTTTATTCTGAAAAAACCTTGAGTCTCCAGTTAATTATTTACAGTAAAATGTAGGGAGATTTTGTGTTCATAATTGAAGTCAATGGATAATTTACAAAAATTTATCTTTGGCTTTGAACGCAGGTCCTATTTTGCTTGTTAAAGATTTGTATTCTTGATTGTATATATTTTTAAAGATTTTATTTATTTATTTAATTTATTTATTTTAAAGATTTTATTTATTTATTTATTGAGAGAGAGAATGAGAGAGGGAGAGAGAGAGCATGAGAGGGGGGAGGGCCAGAGGGAGAAGCAGATTCCCTACTGAGCAAGGAGCTTGATATGGGACTCGATTCCGGGACTCCAGGATCATGACCTGAGCCGAAGGCAGTCACTTAACTGACTGAGCCACCCAGGTGTCCCTTCCTGATTATATTTACTTAAATATATTGACTTTTAACCTATCTTTCTTGGCTAAATAACTTTTCCCTTTTACTGCATGTGTCACAGTTCACATGTGCTTTTAAGATTGTACTTCCGGGATACCTGGGTGGCTCAGTTGTTTAAGCGTCTGCCTTGGGCTCAAGGTCATGATCCCGGGGTCCTGGGATCAGGTCCCACATCTGGCTCCTTGCTCAGCGGGGAGCCTGCTTCTACCTCTTCCTGCAGCTCCCCTTGCTTGTGCTCTCTTTCTGATAAATAAATGAATAAAAAATAAGATTGTGTACTTCCTCCATTAGTGGAGTAGCATTCCGTGGTTTTTTATAAGACACCCCCCAATAATTAATTATGCTAATTGGAGCCTTTGTAAATATTGATGTTTTTAGCTGTGTACAGTTAATACTTTGAGTCGCCATTGCTTGTTTGTTTCATATTTATTCGAGGAATTTCAGAGTCACAGTGCCAAACCCCTGATGGGCTAGCTGGTGAAGATCTCTACTACCGAGATGAAAGAGATGAGGCAACGCTTAAAGGAAAAACAACAAAAAAGATGGAGAATGCCTCTCTGGGCAGATGAGAGTAGACTTCAGGTCTATTGACAAATGCTGCTATGAACAACCATCCTGCACATGCCTACTAGGAGTGCCCGGGAGGAAGAATTAGAACAAAAGTGATTAAGTTAGGTATTTGTCTTAGGGAGAGTCTCACGGCTGCTGGGTGGGACAGGAGACCAGCTTACCTGGCCAAGCAAGGCAGCCTCGCTCTCCTGCATCCATATCTTGCCAGGATCTTTATTTCTCCAATGTGAAGACACTATGATTTTCTGACTTCTTCTCAGTTTATGTCCAGTTGATTCATTTACTCACTAGTTCATTCATTCAGGGATTTATTTCAGACTACTCTATGTAGACACCACCCATTTACCAAAGCCCCATTGTATACCTCACACAGCCTCTTCCCTTTTAAGACCCACCACTTCTCTGCCTTCCTCCACCCCCTCCTCCCTTGGCCAATCCCACATCCACTCACTGGCACCACATCAGATCCTGGGGCAAAAGACTAATGCTGACTCAGGACAGAATAGGGAAGGTCACCTGAAGCTAGTTCCTGTCTGACTCCTCTTGGTTCTCCAACTGGTTTTTTAGTCTCCAGTCCATGCTCCTCCAGTTTTTCTGTTGAAAGACCCAGGATCTATGATCTAATTTTCTTTGAAGTGTAGATGAGTTTTATTTTGCTTCTTTAATGTAGCCAGGGTTACCTTTAGTGTCTGCATTTGGTCTTGTCATTCCATATAGAAGAGTAAAGGGAAGTAAATAAAAAGGAGTTGGAGGAGAAAATGTTTTTGTTCTTCACTTTTTTTCTAAAGTTTTTAAATATATTTTTAAGTAATCTCTACACCCAACATGGGGCTCGAACTCACAACCTGGAGATCAAGAGTTAGGTGCTCCACTGACCCAGCCAGCCAGGTGTACCTTGTTCTTCATTTCTCATTGCTATAAACAGTAAAGATCTTTGGAAAACTTCTAAGCGACTCCATACCTCAGAGACAAGAGGGCCGGGGACAAGTGAATGGAGTGTATCATATCCTGCAGCAGGCCAGGGAAGAGAGAGATGTGGGTCATAAGAAACAGATGGTGGTGATGGGATAGGAGGTCTAGGGCTAATCCTGGGACCATCAGAAGAAAATAAAAGGCTTATGGAGTGCCATCTGTACCAGCTCACACACGCATGCTCTAATTCAGTGTTTCCAAATGTCTTCCTTGGAACACTAGTCCCAGGAGGTGTTCTACAAGGAAAGGGGCCTGGGTTTCAATATGTTTGGGAAAAATTACATATCACATTCCTGTCTTGAAGAAGTTCTGCAATAAGAAAATCAGTTTTATCTCTCCCTTCCATCTCATTAGCAGGATGGCTGTGTCAAAGGCTGTGTGCCTTTCAAATGTTGGTAAATACTGCAAATGTGCATAAATTTCTACATACACCAGTGAAGTATCGGACCTCCCCGTGACCCAGCATTCCCTATTTTGGTAACACATATTAAAATTCTAGAGAGCTCAAGTTCCGGAAAACACAGGTTTGGTATACTGGTCAATTTTTGATCTTCCTCCAACCTGTGTACCGTCTTCTTTCTGTGGATGAGGAACTGGGGCTCAGAAACTGACCGCTTCTTATAAGGTTGACTCTCCTTACCCTCAACCTGCTGGGGCCACCCCGCCCTGCAATCTCCCCCCGCCCCTCCGGCCCAGTGGCCATGACCCTGCCTGGGCACAGATGTCAGCAGAGGCTATACTTGGAGAAGCATTCACTCAGATTGTTTGGGGGTAAACTCTGGATATTTTCCTTTGGAAGCATTGGTAAATATATGTGATGGCTAGGTTTCTGGAGTCTTTTAAGCATGGTTCTTTATTTCAGGTAGATTGCAGGTTATTAACTATGGTGGTTTTCCCCTCTGATTCTAACTGCCATATACAGCAGGGTTTCAATGATGATAATAATAATAAAAATAGCATTCCTTTATTGAGCATCTACTGTATGCCAGGTCCTTGAGAGACGTCATTATTTGTCACGACAGCTCAGAGAGGTTGTTACCTGCCCAAGGTTACATCAAACCAGGATTCACCCCATTTTCTCTGACTTCTCTGAATCATACCTCCTTTTTTTGAAAACGTGTTTTGAGCCCTGAGCAACAACGAATGTTTGGGACACACCTTGTTGCATAATTCGAGACCGACTAATCCCAAATCTCACTGACCTCTTCTGTCTCCAGATACGACTCTTGTCATCACCCAACCCATCGATTAAGATCTGCTTTGGTTTAAATAGAGTTAAAACTATGAGATTACTGATATTTCCTTATTTCCCCTCCCCATCCCTGGCATATTCCCTTTATTCTTTCCCCTTTTTCCCCCCCTATTCTTTCCCTTTCCCTATTCTTTTTTCTTGTCTCTCTTTTCTTCTCTTCTTTCACTTTTTACAAGACTGGTGAGGATTTGTCTTTTCTCATAATGTAACATCTTTGTCTTCTGCCCTGTGGGGCATCAAACAATAGACCTTGTGAGAGAAATCAGATGAGAGGAAAAGTCAGCAATTCCCAATGCCTCTATCCTACAACCCTCCTCCCCCCTCCTCTGCCCTCATTAATTCCGTAGTCCAGCTCTCCTACGTCTCCCTTCACCTTCCCGGGTCCCCATTCCCCCAGATAGGGAGGTATTCCTTTGATGGGTAGGGGCTAGGGAAGGATCCTCAAGGCATGGAGCAGACAGGTGCGGGCGGGGTGCGAGGGGAGGGGACATTCCAGCGAGGCACAAGGATGGAAGCGAGAGGAAAGGTCTTGACATTACAGAGAGGGCTGAGAATGTGCAGCTGAGAGTTCCAGAAGTGGCAACGAAGCAGAGGAAAGAGCAACAGAAAGAGGAGACGGAGATCAGAAGCCTGGAAGGAGCCTGCAGGAGAGCTAAGGCTGCAGAGCAAAGAGGACAGGGTGGAAGCAGGTGACAACACAGACATTTTGGAGAACAGAAGGGCATTCAGGGAGGAGAGCCAAGGCCACATAGGGTCGACTGTTGAGGTTTTTTTTTTTTTTTTTTTTTAAGGATTAAGGATGAATCACTGTTTTCATAAGCATCAGTGCACACGCCATATGTTAGGTGTTGTTAGAGTGGAAAACACGTTACACTGACTTAGAACGAGCCCAACAGCCTCACACTGCTCTGTCGGAGGCTTGGGGAGGGAGCCCCGTGGGCTTAGATTCCCCCAGAGATGAGGTAATGCTTCTCAGGCGTCTCTCGGTGCATGACCCTCACCCCCTCCCTCCTATAAAGTGAAACCCAAACCAATATAAACCCTGTAAACATTCCTTGACTGCTCAAGGGTTAGAAGAGAAGCGGGGGTTAGCTGTACCACTAATGACAGATTCTATGGTAAAGGCTCAATAAACACTTGGTAATTAATTACAGAGAAAAGAGGAACAGGGTACTAATTTAGGTCATAGACTCCTTTGAAAATCTGATGAAAGCTACGGACCCTCTCCCCAGAAAAAAGCACATGGGCATATACACACCCAATTTTATTTATAACATCAGATGTTCACTAAAATCCTGAGGCCAAGGCCAAGGGGGCGAGGGGTGGGGGTTGGGTCCACGGGCCCCTGGGTAAGAAGACTTGACCTAAAGTATATGAAATACTTTTATATCCATGCACCATTTTATCAGATCCAAACCCTGGAGGTAGGGCAGAAGCTGCCAGCATTGGACAGATGAGGAGCCCTACATGCAGAGGTGGGTGATTCACCCCTACCTCTGCTCAGAGGCAGTGTGCAGCTAAACCTTAGAGCTCTAACCTCTGAGGCCAGTCTTGTTCCATTGGCCATTGGAAATTTGGAACCTGCTATTAGAAAGACAGAACTTTTGGGGTAGGGGTGGGGGAAGAGAGAATTTTTATCTTTTATTTTATTTTTAAAGATTTTATTTATTTATTTGACAGAGAGAGACACAGTGAAAGAGGGAACACAAACAGAGGGAGTGGGAGTGGGAAAGCAGGCTTCCCGTGGAGCAGGGAGCCGGATGCGGGGCTCGATCCCAGGACCCTGGGACCGTGACCTGAGCCGAAGGCAGACGCTTAACGACTGAGCCATCCAGGTGCCCCCAGAATTTTTATATTAATTAAAAACATTTTTTTTGGTAGTTATCAGGGCTTTAAGAAAAGGAAGAAATTAGATTGCACTTCTTCCTTATCGTTTGAGTCAAGAGCACATTTTCCAGCTCTTCTTTCCTATACACTCAAAATAGAACATGGGGCAAGTCCAGTGGATTTGAGGTCCAGTGAGAAATGACCATATGTTGAAAGATACTATCAATAATAATATTAATAATAATTACACATACTACAGCTGCTGCATCTTCCCCTTTGTCAGAAAACCCTATTTTTCATGGGGTCCATTTATGATGGGATGACATATATTATAGGGAGTAGAGTTAAGAGTGACCCCACAATGCAATCAGGATGTGCTAAACTTCTGGTGCAATCTTCTTACCAACGCATGGACCAGGCAGTATTCCAGAGGCTTGCCAGTCTGAAACTCCTTGTCAAGCAGGCTGTTCTTCTCCTTCAGGGTTTAATAATGGAACGATGTATGCCGATAACCATGAGTCATGGAAAATGAGTATGATACTGAATGGAAGTTTCATTTCATGAGATGATGAGCTAGTCTGAGTTTATATATTGTTTTGTTGGGATTTTAGTAGGTTTTTGTTTTTTGTTTTTGGCTTTGGAATATCCCAATGATAGCATCCTGTTTCCTCAGGTGTCAAGAATTTATGACTAGAGCACAAGGTCTCAATATATGATGGGCATAAAACTCACTCAGGGAGCTTCTTAAAAACTCCTTGGCTCCAAGCACTAGGCTAAATGCTTGACTCCATAGGCATGGGGCCAGGGGTCTGTGGTATTAAGAAGGTCTAAGACCGAGTTTGTTGCTGAAAGTCTGAGGATGTGCTTTGAGAAGCTCTGACCTAGAGGATTAGAGGGGCACCTAGTCTATACCTCTAGTAGACTGATTCCCACACTGTAGCTCCTGCTTTATTCTTCTATCCCTTCCACTCGTCAAGGATGATGAGCTTCTTGAGGGCAGAGACATATTTATATGCCTGGATCCTGGCACAATTACTGGTTGTTGACTGAGTGAGAGAATGGGAACAGTAGTTGAAATGTCAGAGGACGAACATTAATAGGGTGAGGCATTCTGATTTAACACTACAATCATGAAAAAGAAATCTTTAAACAATAGAAATTCCATATGCCATAAAATTCCAAAATGAAGGAGTCTTGACAGAGCACATGTCCATGCTCCGGATAATTCACTGCTTCCCTACCCTTCACCCTGCGTTGAGGGTGTACATCTTCTTCAAGTAAGACATTTTTCGCTGTTTGGGGAAGCATAATTTGGAAAACAGCAACACTATGGAAGCACATACTTGGTATGTAGGTCTTGTGGCAGATAAAAGAACTAAAGGTCTGGTTCCTGCCTGCAAAGAGATTAGGTAGGAGAAATATGATGTGTACAGGCAAATGGGTATCTACAAAAGAAGGCAACGAGATCAGTGAGTGCCAGGAAGGGAGGGAAGTGGGTGTCTAGGTTGCCAGTTAGAATTGTCTGGGGGGTGGAAGAGGTCCTTTGGCGTTTGAGCAAAAACAGGAATGGGAGTTTACAAATGTTTGTTCATTTTTTGTCAGTCGGGCATTGTTTCTGCCTTTTCTGGGGACACTTTACTTTGGAGGATTCCCCGTCTCTGCTGTATGTGGTCTAAGAGGTATTGGCTTTTCTCTGGACAAAGAGTGGCATCTATTTAGACTAAGCAGAATTTGGAACTTGAACCCAGAGTTTCTAAGGTAGGAAACCACTAGCTCTGATTTATGCTGTTGGTGGGATTCTAAAAAGGCTGTTTTTGTGCTCCTGCTCCCCAGATTGGGGTGTCTGTCCTTCCTAGGGCCTGACTCTACCCTTTCCCTCTCCCCCACCCAGATTTCTTGTTTGCTTAAGGCAACCAGAATTGAGGTCTGTTGCATGAAGCCAAAGAATGCTAACTAATGGATGCAGAGGGCGAGAAAGTGCAAGTCTAATTCAGGGTACATGCAGAGCCTGTGTTTGGCTGTAGTGCAATGTTCTGGCACAGGAAAAGGTGGAGATAAGGCTGCATAAATACGTTGGGACTGGGCTTGAGGAACTTGAGCACTTTGGGAGATAATGGGCTCCTTGTTCCTGGAGGTATTCTGGTCTTAGCTGGATGACCACTTGGTAGGGTTGTTACTTACATGATTCAAGCATTATATGAGATGACCTTGGAGTTCACCTTCAACCTAAAATTCTCAAACACTTACTAGTCATTTACTGTCAGTGACAAGCCCCAACACTTACATCCCGTTAGCCCAGGACAATCATAGCACATAACGACAAAGAACGCACAGATATGTGTTGTCCTGGGACTGTCTGTGGTACATTCAAAGGGCACCTCAGCTGTTAGAGAATCTCAGCTCTCAACATGTAAACCACCCCGTAGCATTTGGTCAAGTGCACATCTACTTGGAGAAAGATAATTTTGCTTTCCCTACATGAGGCAATAATTTGTAAGCCATATGCATTAGGGTTGGCTTTTAAAGCAGCAGTTGCTGTAATAAAAAATTCAACTTATGGGAAATTTCAACCATCCCTCTGCATAGTTCTTTCATTCTCAGTGGGGTTTGGCTGGAGCCCTGAGAAAGAAGGAAATTTTCATAGTGGTAGTCATTTCAAACCAAGCTGTTAGAGCATAGTCGTGAATGAGGTTGGGGTGAGAAGCAGGAAATGACATGAATTTATGATTTATTTCAATGCCTTCAATTCCCAAAGTGTGTTTTAAAATATATATATTTTTCCTGGATATCAACTTACCTCCCCACAAAGCTTGTTGTTGTGTGCTCCTGGACTGGGAAAGAAAAACATTGTAAGGGTCTGTTTTGGACCATTAAGGCTCCTAGTGATGGGTTACAAATCAGCCTTTACATTTACTTTCTGCAATTTACAATCACCTGCCAAAGATGATCAGGAGCAGATCATTTTTCTGTTTCAGTGTATCTGTGAGGGCATACGGAAATACATAAGCTCTTAAGTTTCTGTGTCAAGATTGGTCTGTCATTCACCAAGCACATAGGCATTTGATGTTTGCTAAATGTGTCACAAGTTAAAATTTGGTGGGATGTCTTATAAACCAAATGGCTTCTTCTGGAAACTATTAAACATGTAAAAATGACAAAGAGCATGGGACTAGTGTCAATCTTTTTTTTTTAAAGATTTTATTTATTTATTTATTTATTTATTTATTTATTTATTTATTTATGTATTTTAGAGAGAGAGCACAAGGGTGTGAGCAGGAGGAGGGGCAGAGGGAGAAAGAATCTCAAGCACACTCCGTGCTGAGTGCACAGCCCCACACAGGGCTCCGTCTCACAATCCTGAGATCACGGCCTGAGCTGAAACCGAAGTCAGAAGCTTAACTGACAGCCACCAGGCACCCTGCTAGTGTCAAGTTTTATTCAATGAGCATTTATTGAGCATCGATCATATGCTGAATGATGAATCAACATGGTCCCTATTGTTGAACGACTTGGTTCTGGAGAGATCAACACATACAAACAAGTCATTACCACTGAAGGTGTAGAGTCTGATAAGCAAGCTGTTCTTTTTGCTTAGTGCTAAGATAGGGGCTCCAATAGTTTCTACATAGGAACTGAAATTCTATAGAATTCACAGAGAGAAGGTGGAAAGGAGTATTACAAGCAGAAGGAATAATATGATCAAAGGTTTAGAGATATGACCACGTGTGACTTCTTTAGGGGACCACGGTAATTGAGAGTCTTGCTATTCAAAGTGTAGCCCCCAGACAAACAGCGTTTTCATTACCTGAGGATTTTGTTAAAAGGAAGATCCTCCTTTAGTACATCTGGGGAGGGGCCCAAGACTCTGCCTTTCTAACAAGTTCCCACATGATGCTGATGCTGAAGTCTTGTCCACACACTCTGAGTAGCCAGGAACGAGAGCATCTGAGCATAAGTGTCTTGATATCAAGGCTACAAAGGTCACCCAGGCCATTCTGAGGTGAGTGCAGCTTATCTTGTAGCTATGTCTTTGGGGGTAAGGATGCCTGAGTTCTATTTTCACCTTTGCAATTCTCTCCCCTCATCCACAGACATCATTTCATCGGACTGCTAACTATTGTCACTGCTCACGAACTACTGTGCATTCTCTGGCTACACGGTATTATTGAACGACTGCAAGCATGCTGGTGCTTGGGAGGTGGGAAGGAGCAAAGAGAAACGGCTAAAGCAAACACCGTGTGGTGTCAAGATACAAAGCAGATGGCCTGTGTCCTAGCACACTTGACACAGTGCCCAAACCTGCTGGAACAATTGTTCATTTATTCACTCAATCATTCAACCCTGCGCTGGCTCTTTACGCTCAGCACTGGGGGCCTCAGGAAGGGGTTGGTGGTGAGCAGGGTGAGGAGGGGGGAAGGGACGATTTTGACCTGGATTTGAACTCAGACTTGGAAAGTAGTTTTCTTTAGCCAGATAACTCTGACACACAGCAAAAGGAAAGGCGGGATCTGGGTTATAATGTAGGATTTGAATAATTGTGGGATAGGAGTTCAATACAGGGGACTGATGTAGTGTCACTGAAATGTGGATAGATGATGTATACAGTTGTGGGTAAACCACGGGCTAAACGTGTACATTCTGAGCAGTTTTCAAAGCGCTATGAGGGGTCATCTAGAGAAGACCTAATGTGATCAAGACACAAGCCAACACACCATCTGAGAAGAATGGCAGAATTTTAGCTTGACCCATACTCGGCCCCATTTATAATCTTAGAAGAGCTAATGGTACCTATATGGATAAGATTTCTCTTTTTTTGATGATTATTATTTGGCTTTCAGCCTTACTAAGATGGAAAGGACCTGAAGGTTTGCCAGAAAATGGATTGCTAGCTGATGGGAAAAGAAATATAAAAGTGATTGGGATTCCCCCCTACCCATCACTCCACTCAGACAAAATAAAACAGAGTGTGAAAGTCATAAAGACTAAAATCCTTTACCTCGTGAGTGGCCTGTCATTCATCTTATTGAGTAGCAACTTCGGGCCAGGTACTTTTCATAGGATACTCTCTCAATTTTCAAACAGCCTTATGACCAACTACCATTACTAATATTTTATGGTTAAGTAAGTCGAGACTCAGAAAAGTAGGGTAGCTTCCCCGACAGCTGGGCATTTGCAGAGTCCCACTTGAATGTAGCTCTCCCTGGCTACCTGCGTGACCTGCCCTCTGAGGCAATGAGTCTGTACCCTGAATACTTCCATTTGTCTTGAAAGACAAGTGATCCAAAACTAATGATTTTAGGAGCAAGTCAAGGTCCCTGTGGTAGTGCACCTAACGAAGTCAACTGTTTCAAGGATGAGGAAAGTTCTCATTGTTGGAAATTTTTTTTTTTAAGATTTTATTTATTTATTTGTCAGAGAGAGAGAGGGAGAACATAAGCAGGGGTAGTGGCAGGCAGAGGGAAAAGCAGGCTCCCTGCTGAGCCAGGAGCCCAATGCGGGACTCTATCCCAAGACTGAGGGATCATGACCTGAGCTAAGGCAGACACTTAACCGACTGAGCCACCCAGGTGTCCCTCATTGGAAAATTTCCTTTTTTTTTTAAAAAGATTTATTTGACAGAGAGACAAAGTGAGAGAGAGAACACAAGCAGGGGGAGTGGGAGAGGGAGAAGTAGGCTTCCTGCCAAGCAGGGAGCCTGATGCAGGGCTCGATCCCAGGACCCTGGGATCATGACCTGAGCTGAAGGCAGACGCTTAATGACTGAGCCACCCAGGTGCCCCTCATTGGAAAATTTCTTCATGAGAAGGATGAATGTCATCTGGACACACTATGGAGGGTAAACTTGGTTGTGTCCACAGTGTCTTAAACTCTAAGGAAACTATGTTCAGCCCTCTAGAATAGTGAATTTTCTCTTGGAGAAGCTTTCCCAAATGGAATGAAGATGGCTCATGAAATTCTCATTAGAAATCTGGAAAATTAAAATAAATCAAGGATCAGACATATTCTTGAGCCTTTAGACAGCAGTCTTTCTTTTTCTGGGAAGGCTCCAAACGGATGTTAATAGAAAGATGAATTAATCTCCTGACACAGAATATTCTCCTATTTTGTTTGGAAAAGGTATGATGGCTCATTGGAAAGTGGAGCCTGAAGGAGATGGATGGTCCTAAAGGCCACTTGTGGACCTGGCAGAGCACTCTGACGTAGTGTGTTCTGGGTGAAACCATCGACCAGCAAAACAGCTATGAAGTGAATGGACCTGAGTTTTTAATTTTCTGTTCAACCACTTCGTAGCAACTGGGTTTGAGCAAGTCATTTCCACTCCCTGACAATCAATTTCCCCAGCTCTAAAAAGAGACTAATGATACCTACCTTTAATGGTGGGTAAATGAGATGATGTATATGTACTGAACCTAGCACAACGTCTAATATCTAGCTGATGCTTGGAACTGGTACTATGGTAAAGGATTATTTATCTAGGAGTTTAAACTTGGTAGTAGGGGGACGCCTGAGTGGCTTAGTCAGTTAAGCATCTGCCTTTGGCTCAGGTCGTGATCCCGGGGTCCTGGGATTGAGTCCTGCGTCGGGCTCCCTGCTCAGCAGGGAGCCTGCTTCTCCCTTTGCCTCTCCCTGCCACTCCCCCTGCTTGTGCTCTCTCTGACAAATAAATCTTTAAAAAAAGTAAACTTGGTAGTAGGGAAACAATGAAATTATGAAATGGTCCTAAACGCATGTTTAATTTTATTTATTTTATTTATTTATTTTTGAGAAAGCGAGTGCTAGCGATTGGCGGGGGGGGGCAGGTGCAGAGGGAGAGAGAGAATCTTAAGCAGTTTCCATGCCCAGGGGCGGCGTTCGATCTCCATGACCCGGAGAGCATGACCTGAGCTGAAATCAAGAGTCGGAGGCTTAACCGCCACCCCCCCCACCAAGCCACCCTCTAAAAGCATTTTTAAAAAGATCATCCCTGGGGTGCCTGGCTTAGTCAGTTAAGCATCATGATCCCAGGGTCCCACATCAGGCTCCCTGCTCAGTGGGGAGTCAGCTTCTCCCTCTCCCCCCACCCCTGCTCGTGCGCTCGCTCTCTCTCTCAAATAAATAAAATCTTAAAAAAAAAAATCCATTAGAAAAATAAAAGCACTAAAAGAAAAGAAAAGAAAAACCCTGCGTTAACTGAAGGCCCATTTGTGATGATCTCTGGGCTTCAATGATGATGAGGTGAGGAAGACCTGGTCTGCATGAGGCAGACCTTGGATGACACGTGGATGCCATGGAGCCGCTGTGGGTGCTCCCGCGGAGTGCTGGTCCTTCCCGACTAATTTATTTTGATGGGTAACAGCTGTTTTAAAGCTTTAACTTACTAGTGGACAAGCATGTATCACAAGAAATGAGTTTGAATGTGCTCAACAACACATGGATGCAGGAAATTTCACTTATTTAATTTTTCTAAATGTAATTGAATTTGGCTCCTCAGGGGCCACCTCCCAGGGCTGGTAATTTGACCAACATTAGTTATCCATGGTGAGCTTCTCCACATCCCTAGTTTTGTTTTGTTTTCCGCCACATTCCTAGGTTTCTATAAGAACTCTCTACCTGTTCTGGACTGAAGGTTTGTGTCTCTCCCCCTTCTCCCCACCATTCGTATGTTGAAATCCTACCTCCCAGGTGATGGTATCTGGACATGGGGCCTTTGAGAGGTGATGAGCTCATAAGGGTGCAGCCCTCATGAGTGGGATGAGTGTCCTTATAAAAGAGACCTCAGAGAGCTTCCTCCCTCCTTCCACCAAGTGAAGAGGACACAGTGGGAAAGATCAAGAAGCAGGACCTGTCAGACACCAAGTCTGCTGATACCTTGTCCTTGGACTTCCCAGCCCCCAGAACTGTGGTTTACAAGCTGCCCAGTCTATGGTCTTCTGTTACAGCAGCCCAGACAGACGAAGAGACCTACTCAAAGCATTGTCCTCTGAAGCTTGTAATACAGAACTTTGGGTCCCACCCCAGACCTCTGAATCAGGATTTGCATTTTAACAAGAGACTCCGGTGATTCATGTGCACGTTATAGTTTGGGAAGCAACGATGATGGGAAGGACTTGGAGGCCTATGTAGTCCTGAAAACATAAGGAACGTCATGATCATTGCTGAGATGCGTTTGTCCAATCTTTGGAGGTTGATTGAAAGGCAGGCATTTCTATTTGTTCTGGGGTTCTATTGCTCCTTCAAAAGTCCTGCCCGCCCTGGGCACCTGGGTGGGCCAGTCTTCACTACTCTCCAAGCACCAGCTCAATTTCCTAGCCCCCTGAGACCATCACACCCCAGACACTCGGGGCCAACCATCTCTTCTTATATCACTGTTGCCGCTCCTAGGGGGAGCGGGGCGTCAGTGCCCAGGAGAGCCTCCACACAGGCTCAGCAACCTGCAAGCCACACTGTCTTTTCTGTAAGGTTCTAAGAAATGGGTCTCAGGTGTGACTGGCGAGTGACTCCTTTCAGGAGGAAGGACACCCAGTTCTAGTAGTGAATCAGAACCAGCAGCCAGCAGCGAATCCACAACACGGGGAAACACTTGGGGAAGCCAGTCCTGATCCCGGTTCAGGCCGGACCAGCCAGGCTAGGGCTTGGCTGTGTTTCTGTCCTGTGAAATAATCCAGGTGTGAGTGGGCCACGACGACTCTTCCTCAAGGACTGAGCAATGACCGTTTCCCGAATCAACATCAGGCTATGCCATCTAACCTAGGGTTTCAGTGACATCGGATGCATCTACCCCTTTGAGAATAAACAAACAACTAAGAATCTCCAGGATGTTTTAATTACTTATTGTGAAACGGCAACAGAAATCTTGAAGTTGAGGCTGATATAGGAAATTCAGAATCTGAGCCTTTTTTTGGGTAGGTAACTGATGTTTTGGGAAAAACAATTTGATTAGAACCCCTAATCCACTTTTATTGTCATTGAAAATAACAAAACAGATGCTGTCACGGTAGTATTTAACAAAGTTTTTGAGAATTCATTTATCCTTACAAGGTAGCACATCTTAAAGGAAAAGAGAAAACACTATTACAAAAACTTAGCATGAAATAAGTTTCAGTATATTCATTAGTTCCAGGTGCTGTCTTCCTTCTTCCCTCCCTCCCTCCATTCCCTCTCTTCCCTCCTTCCTTCCTGCTTTCCTTCCTTTTCTTTCTTTCTTTCTT
>NW_027397088.1:15412988-15413503 GCF_003265705.2 Callorhinus ursinus | reverse complement strand
TCCATCCATCCTTCCTTCCTTCCATCCATCCTTCCATCCTTCCTTCCTTCCATCCATCCTTCCATCCTTCCTTCCATCCATCCTTCCTTCCTTCCATCCTTCCTTCCTTCCTTCCATCCTTCCTTCCATCCATCCTTTCATCCTTCCTTCCATCCATCCTTTCATCCTTCCTTCCTTCCTTCCATCCTTCCTTCCTTCCTTCCTTCCTCCTTTCCCTCTCTTCCCTCCTTCCTTCCTGCTTTTCTTTCTTTCTTTCTTTCTTTCTTTCTTTCTTTCTTTCTTTCTTTCTTTCTTTCTTTTCTTTTCTTTTCTTTCTTTCTTTCCCTTCCTTCCTTCCTTCCTCCCTCCCTTCCCTCTCTTCCCTTCCTCCTTCCTGCTTTCCTTCCTTTTCTTTTTCTTTCTTTCTTTCTTTCTTTCTTTCTTTCTTTCTTTCTTTCTTTCTTTTTTTCTTTCTTCTTTTCTTTCTTTCTTTCTTTCTTTCTTTCTTTCTTTCTTTCTTTCTTTCTTTCTTTCTT
>NW_027397088.1:15401284-15412978 GCF_003265705.2 Callorhinus ursinus | reverse complement strand
CTTTCTTTCTTTCTTTCTTTCTTTCTTTCTTTCTTTCTTTCTTTCTTCCTTCCTTCCTTCCTTCCTTCCTTCCTTCCTTCCTTCCTTCCTTCCTTTCTTTCTTTTTCTTTCTTTCTTTCTTTCTTTCTTTCTTTCTTTCTTTCTTTCTTTCTTTCTTTCTTTCTTTTTCTTTCTTTCTTTCTTTCTTTTCCTTCCTTCCTTCCTTTCTTTTTTCTTTCAGTAAAAGGTAAGATCTTAAAAATCAGCTTGAGTCAAATCTCACATGAATTGTGCCCTATTGCCTTGGTCTGATCTCTACTGACCTTTTCTTCCTATAATTAGAATCATTGCCTACATCACTATTAGTTAAGGAGGCTTAATATTTAGATAGATCTGTTTTAAAATCTCTATTAAATTGGGTGCAATCAGGTTCCCATGTGAACTCACCATTCTTCAGACCCAGGGTGAAGGCTGTTTCTCATTTAAACATTGTCAAACTAAGAAGAATGATTCGCTTGCTCCTGAATTTTGCATATGTCAGCATAGTAGAAGCTTAGTCATGCAAATCCCTGTTACATAGCATGTCCCCAGCCCAGAAATGCAGAGCTGTGTTTCCATATTTTATCTGTGTTTGTAGTTGAAAGCATGCTTTCTATTGTGCTTTTAAAGAACAGATGTCAGGACAATGTTTAAAGCACATAACCCGAGTATTGAAAAATATTTTTTCTACTTTAAACAGAAAAAAAAAATACACAATAATGAATTCAGTCTGCCAGTTTATATTTTCAAGGAATATTTTAACCATTGAGGGACTTCCCAGCTCCTACCCTTCAAATATTGCCCTCCCACAGCCCAGGAAGGCCAAGGCCATTCTGAGCCCACTGTTTCTGTGGTAAACTTAACCAGACATCCATATAGGTCGGTCTTTCAAGACTTTGGATTTCCTGAGAACTTCAGGGCTCTGTGTTCTCATTGAGAAAACAGCCAGGCAGGGGTGGGGGAGGTGGGGGGGGGCAGGAATGGTCTAGGTGAGGATGAACCGGAGAGGCAAGTCAGCGCTCAGGAAGAATCAGCGGCAGGTGCAGAGGATGCGCCTTCTCCCTGGGGGAAATGCAGGTGAATTGGCAGGAACCTGAGGACCAGTGGATGGAACAGATGGTCCAAGGTCAGGAATCAAGTTCTGTTCTGTGTAAGGTGGCCATGAAGGTTACTCAGACAGGGAAGTAGAACCGTGGGCTGAGCATACCCCACAGGAGGGTGGATAAAGGTCACAAGCCTGTTGGCTTGCACCTGGCAGCCCTTGGCAGCGTTTCTCTGAATGCAACTCCTGGTAAGGTTGGAACAGTTCCCAGCCAGGAGAGGTGAGGTTTCCTCACCTTATCTCACGAGAAAGAGTTTATGGGGGAAGGAACATAGCAGAGAGGTAAGCCACAGTCAAAAGCATGGAGCTGGTATAGACTTTTGAGATGGACAAGAGCAGTTCCCTCTTTGCGGAGGTGAGGGACTGAAGCCTCGTTGAAAAGGTAGGTTTGTCTAATGTCCCTGGGCCTCTGCTTCTCACCTGTCCATCAGAGGCATCCACTGTCCTATTGCTAATGCAGTGGCAAGACCCAGAGTCAAACCCAGAGGTCTCGGTGTCACTATGTGCACATCTATCTCTCTCAGAACTGTTCTGCAAATTAGTACTGGCCCACACCAGGGGCCTGGAGGACAGGTAAAATGTGGTGTAAAAGGCATGACGTTAGGAAGAAGCATCGTGTGGACAATTTTTTAAAAAGATTTATTCATTTATTTGAGAGAAAGAAAGGGGGGGGGGAGGGGCAGAGAGAGAGAAATGCTCAAGCAGATCCCTGCGGAGCGTGGAGCCCGATGAGGGGCTTGATCTCACGACCTGAGAACATGACCCAAGCCGAAATTGAGAGTTGGCTGCTCAAATGACTGAGCCACCCAGATGCCCCTTGTGCGAACAACTTTAGACAGAGAACCTACTTTCCAGTTTATCTGGGTAGCGAGTGGGTGTCAGGTTTGGGAGAAAAGTTTCAAGAAGGAATGAGCACAGGTTTGGGGCTGGAGCCAAGTACCCGCGCCCTTAATTATTCTTTGACAAGCAGTATGTGTGGGATACCTGTGCGAATACGGTTATGGAATTCCTCCGTCCAGAAAAACAGAGCAGCCTGGTCTCCAGGTACTTCTCACGGTTCTTGTTGTCGATGGTAGAGGCCGGCAAGTGATTCCAGGGGTGTCTAAATGAATCACTGACTGGGTAGAGACTTGTTTCAGGATCCAGCGTCAGAGGGCCAGGAGACCTGTAGGGCAGGAAATGAAGGGGCAGAGAGAACTGATAGCACAACCATCCTCTCCTGCGATTTCTTCTCTAGACCTTTCACTCCATCAGTAAGAACGTAGAAAACACCTGCTGTGTCATTGGGGTTTCGTGGCTCTGCTGGGATGGGGGGAGGGGGGCATTCAGGGCACGTCCCTGCCCTTAAGAAACTTACGCTCTATGGAGAATGCAAAGCACATTTGAAGTACTTGGGAAATAATTATAAGCTAACTCACAAAGTCTCCTCCTTTGAGGTAGAAGATCAAAAGGGCTGTGTTACAATGGGTCATCATGTTGGTGCCTGTCTGCATTGCCCAACCGCTCTGGAGGGATTTGGATTGGAGGTGAAGAGGGGCTGGGACTAGGTTTTACTGGCTCACAACTTTCCCACTCCCTCCTCTGGAGCTGTTGCCTCACCGGGAGCCTGGGAATTACAGGGCTGGCTCTCTGACTCACCAGGATATCATAAAGATGGGCGAGACAGGGTCTGTCCTGCACCTTCTGCCCTCTGACAGAAAGGCACCTCTGGAGCTGAATACAGGGGTGTTAATGCTGATGATAGCAGTTTCGACTTGCATTTCCATATGCTAGACAACCTAATCCACCCTGTCTAAACATGGAAATCCCATAACTCTGCCCAACTCATCACTCCATTAATCCACTTAACCCCTGGCCAACACATAATCTAAATATTTAATCTTGTCTATTTGTTATCTTTGTTTATTCCATGTTAATTCATGGTCTGAATCTCCTCTCTGTTTATCCATGTTAGTGGAATTTGACTTCAACCAGGAGAACCCCAAGGAGGGGAGGGAGGCTGTCTTGTCCATTTCTTTCTTTTCTGCTACACTAGTCCTGAACTCAGCACATAGTAGGTGCTTACCAATTGTTTGATGTTAAAAGGCAAGAAGCTCTCATAATAATAATTTTTTTGGCATCTGCAGACAGAATGATCTTTTATTTTGCCATGGAAAACTTACTGTTTCAAATGCCCACCCCAATGCCTGGCATATAGTGAATGTTTAATGAAAAGTTGGTTGAATGATCTTTGGTCATACTGTGGGAGGAGCTGAATATAAAACGGGAGGACCACTTTAGAAAGCAAGAGACTTGGTTTTGCAATACACTGGTATATGAGGTTGGTCAAGCCCTTTAAAGCTTCTAGGCCTCCATTTTCTCATCCGTCACATGGACAGATGGGATTAGGTGAATGCCAAGCTGCTTCGGCTTGGATGCTTTATCTAGGTCTGGAAGTCATCGTACAGGGAGAAGCCTGAGGGGAGTCACCAGGTATTGGAATGAGCACTTCTTCCCACCACTGGTACTCAGGGATCAGGGGAATGGGCAAGAGAACGGGGTGCCTGTTCCCCTCTAGGCCTCCCACTCACTCTCACTGTCTGTCCCTCCCAGCCTGGGCTCGGGACTCCAGACATCTGCTCATTCCATCTGCATCAGCTCATGTTTATCCAGTGCCCCTGGACGCCTGGGCCCCAAGTCACCTGGGGGAGGGCATGTGTAGAGAGGGTGGGGAGTGGGTCTTGATTGCGCCAAAACCTCCATATGGACTGTATTTTTCCCATGCAAAACCCAGGCATGTGGGAGGTAGAAGGAGAGTGAAGGAGATCCTAATTTATTGCTCAGTCATGTTTATTTTCACTCTTGGCTGGTTTAGGGCATTTTTCCTTAATGTATTAGGGTCACAATTTTATCGGCTTCAAGGATGCTTGAAAGCTGCGTGCGTGAGAGAGAGAGAGAGAGAGAGAGAGAGAAGTCTGTGTTAAGATAACTTGGCTTCTCTCTTTTTTATTTTAATGAATTTTTTTCCAGTAAAATTTTTATTTTTAGGGGCGTCTGGCTGGCTCAGTGGGTAGAGCATGCGATTCCTGAACTCAGGGTTGTGAGCTCAAGCCTCACGTTGGGTGTAGAGCTTACTTGAAAAAATTTAAAGAAAGGTTTATTCTTATGTTTAACCCGAATAATGAACAGTCCTAGCTAAATATGATTTCCTTCTTGCAGACCACGCCACCTATCATCACCCCATCAGGATTAGTGTAATTTGCTCAGATCCAAAATTCAGACCTGCTGAGCTATGTTAAAAGAGGTTCCCTCACCTTCTACTTTGCTTTGTGAATCCACACGGCTGGCTTCCTCCATGGTCTTTCATACTATCAGTACTGGCTACTCTTTATTAAGCACTACGCCAGGCCCCACGTTAAGTAGTGTACATAATGATGTAGGAAATATCTCCATTTTACAGGCGAGGAAATTAAGGTTCAGAGAAATTAACAAGGCTTAAAGCACGAGCTTTTTTAGCTGGATTTGTTCATCCCCTGCAAATCGAGGCCTAAGGAAATAGGATTTAAAGCCTGATCTGGAGAGCCAAAGGCGGCGAGCAAATGTGCCTGAGCCAAGAGTGGCCAAATTGGTGGGGAAAACGAGGGCTCTGTGCTCTTAGAAATAAAGGCAGCAAAAAGGAGGAGAAGGTTGCATGCAAAGAAGGGATTTTAGCACTCTGGTGTTTTCCCCGGGCTCGCCCTCGTGACCCATAGAGCTGCCTTGGGAAAGAGTAGGCTTCACTGTTGTCACCCAACATTGGAAGACTTACCCTCCAGGGGGTACAACTCTTTTATTTATTTATTTGTTTGTTTGTTTGTTTGTTTGTTTATTTTAATACCCATCACCAGGCTAACCCGTCCCCCCACCCCCCTCCCCTCTAGAACCCTCAGTTTGTTTTTCAGAGTCCATCGTCTCTCATGGTTCGTCTCCCCCAGGGGGTACAACTCTTGATAGTGTTTAGCTCATTTATCGGCCACAGTAGGCCCTGTGCTAAGGACAGTGATGACAAAGATGAGGTACACCCACTCCTAACCCCCCAGGGGCTCCCGGTTCAACACCTCCAGGTTTCTCAGCACCCAGCTGGATTGAGAACCCAGTGCCCGGTCATGGGAGCCTGGTCCCCACTGTCCTGAGTGACTCTCAGATGACACAGAGCAACGACCCACTTCTCTTTCTAAGCACAGAGTCCTGCAATGACTTTCAAGTTGCAAAGGCGCACCCTCTCGGAGGCCCGGGTGATGTGGACGGCAGCGCCAGGACTGAGTGCTTGAATGGGCGTCCCGTTCAGTGGCCATTCAGTAGTAACTTGTTCTGACAGCCCAGGACAATGTTTCCTGTGTTAAATTTATGCTCTTGTGAAAAGAACAGTGTCTGCCAAATTATCAACGCATTGCCAGGGTGGTACTTAACTTTTAAAAATCGCTTTTGATGGTGGTGGAAAAGGTGTAGAAGTTTCCTAAATCTTGAGCTGTTTTCCCGTTTGTTTGTCTTTTTGGTTTTGGGTTTGTTTTTTGTTTTTTTCTGTGTGTGTGTGTGTGTGTGTGTGTGTGTGTGTGTGTGTTTTACTATTGATCTTTTCCTCTGACTTCTTGGAAATAGTAGAAGGGGAAAAGAACATTAGGATAGCAATTTTGGGGTGATAGAGAGGTGACTACATGGACAACCAGGGGACATATGAGGCACTTGAATTAGAAATGGTTCTGAAATAGTGACCAAAATATTTTTTATTCGTCATAACATCGTTTATTTTTTCTCAGTTGAATTTCAGTAAGAAAGGTGAGAATGATTTAACTTTTGGTTAAAGAGAATTTATAGAAGGGATATTGTTTCATTATCCCTACAGAGAAGGATGCAGAACATGGTCCCCTATGGGTGGTATTAAAACTGGTTCTAGGACATCGGGTAGGAAATTTATTTGGACTATATTTAGATGTTTATTTTGGTTATGTGTATATGTGGATAGTTCTGGGGAAAACTTGGCCAGAGGAAAGTGACCCATATTTTTTTCCTGCACAGAGCATGCTAGGAGACCATGCAGAAACCGCTCTGTACCAAGAATGGGGCACATGGCCTGATGAAAGCAGGGACCGGGGGTTTACTTAAGACACATTGAGGGGCACCTGGGTGGCTCAGTCATTGAGCGTCGGCCTTTGGCTCAGGTCATGATCCCAGGGTCCTGGGAACAAGCTCTGCATCGGGCTCCCTGCTCAGCGGGAAGCCTGCTGCCCCCTCTCCCACTCGCCCCCCTGTGTTCCCTCTCTCGCTGTATCTCTCTCTGTCAAATAAATAAATAAAAATCTTAAAAAAAAAAGACACATTGATTAAGGAGCTGTGGGTACCAGACACGGTAGGTTCTTGACAAATTATTAAATAATTGTTTTGTCAAATGACGCATTTTCTTCCTCAAGTGCTTCCAATTTGTCCATCAATGAGAAGCAGAGCAGGACCAAGTGAGTGATCAGTTTCTGTGAATAACAGTTACACTGTACTTTTTTTTTTTTTTTAAGATTTTACATTTATTTAAAGAGCGGGGGTAGAGGGAGAGAATCTCAAGCAGAATCCGCACTGAGCGTGGAGTCTGATGCACGGTCCATCTCAGGACCCTGACATCATGACCTGAGCCAAAGTCGAACATTAGATGCTTAACTGATGGAGCCACTCTGGTGCCCCTCACACTGTACTTTTTAGATTTCTGGACCTATTTCAAGACTGCTGAATCTCACACTGGGAAACCAAAATACCCAGATACATGTCAAAGCCTTAAACTCTGGCTATACCCTTCCACTCAAATTTTGTCTCTAGAATTTGTTCTAAGGAAATAGTTGTAGATGTACCCAAAGTCTCAGCTGTATGGATGTCTAGCTCAGCATTGTTTATAATAATGAAATTTGGAAATGACTTACATGCCCAGCCATAAAGGGTTCGTTAAATAACACATGTTAAAGCCAAATATATCATTTAAAGTGGTGCTGAAGAAGAACATTTGGCAGCATGGAAAAATGTTGACAATATACTGTTAAGGAGAAAAAGATTAAAAAATGATATGCATATGACTGTATTGTCAATAAAGAATATATATTCACACTTCAAAGAAAGACTTAATTATGTGGCAAAATGTTAATGGTTATCTTTAGTTGGCGAGATTATGAGTTGTAAGTTATCTTACTTTTGAATGTTTATAATGATCACGTTTCTTTTGCAGGGAAAAAAATACTACTTTAAAAAACTGCATAGAAAGACATTAAATGAGAATCTCCTTTTAAATGAAAGCTCAGATAGAGGAGTGGTTCTATAGTAACCTCCAGCAGCTCAATATGATTGCACCTCAAATAGTGATCATGTAAGTAGAGGGAAGATGTTTGACCTTGGGGCCTCTGTGTTTTCTAAAATCTGGAGTTTAGTGTTGATTAAAAAAAAAAAAAGTTACCTAGAAACAATGTTTCCTCCCTTACAACTCTGAAATACACCCGGGAATTAACTCCCTTTCAATCAGGCAGGCAAATGGTCATGCATACAACTGTCATGATTCTAGCAAGTGCAAATATGGCGTATGGCATATAATGAATGCTAACAGAGGGGGATAGAAGGGTACTTTTGTTGTAATGAATGTGCGATTTTATTTCCCTTATTTTCAAGACACGAAATAGCAATCCTTGCAAGAACTGCTAAACAGAGAGCTTTTTTTTGAGTCTACCATATGATTCTTGATGTTAGATTTTCATGAAAAAACAATTTGGCAAATGTCAACTGCTAAGGCAGCATGAACGGACTTGTGGTAGAGGACCTATGATCTCTTTGGGTAGGGGGGCTACTTTTGTGTATGGAGGTTGCTGATGGTAAGAGAGGTGGGGAGGTTGACAGATATTTCTGGGAGGGCTGAGGGTGAATTATACCCCACTGTGCACACCTCATTCTAATTAACATTATTGTGGCTATTGACTAGCTGGCTGGACTGGAAGAATAATGGATTGTGCAGTAGCATAGGTAGCTGATATTCCCACAACACTTTTGCTTCCACATTATTACATTCAATCCTTTTCACAATCTTGTGACTATTACTATTTAGAAATGAGGAACGTGACTTAACCCAATACATAAATCTGTGATACAGCTGAGATGTGAATCCAAGTCTCGGACACCAAATCTTACTCTTTCCCATAATTTTCTGCTACTTGGAGTCTCATTAGGGATAAAGTACTACCTAATATTTGGCCAACAATTTCCTGGATTAAGCTGACATGGTTAGCTTTTATGGGTTGGAAAACATTTTACTAGGGGCGCCTGGGTGGCACAGTTGGTTAAGTGTCTGCCTTCGGCTCAGGTCATAATCTCAGGGTCCTGGGATCGAGCCCCGCATCGCGCTCCCTGCTCAGCGGGGAGCCTGCTTCTCCCTCTCCCTCTGCCGCTCCCCCTGCTTGTGCTCTCTGGCTCCTGTGCTCTCTCTCTCTCTCTAATAAATAAATAAAATCTTAAAAAAAAAAGAGAAAACAATGTAATAGATATCTCTTCTACAAGGTATATTTTAAATAGATATTTCTAGATTTTTTCAATTACTTACTTTACATTGGCTTTGAGGGTACATATTCATGGGATATTGTTTTACAATATGAACAAAGTTTTAAATTCATGGCATCCCTAAAAAAATTTGCAAACAATCTCAGTGGATTGAATATTTGATGCTTTTGCAACTCGAGGATCTGAGATTGGATAAATAGGTCAGACCCTAACGGCAGACGATGGAAATAGACAACATGAATCTTCAGTACCTAATTCTGTGTGAGAAATTATTGGTGTGGCAGAGTTGAAATATATTTTCCGTGATTCGAGAATCAGTTTGGATACTGATTTAGCAAGTGGCAAGTTAGGGGTTATATTGGGAGTTCTTGAGAAAATTTGACATCATTATGGATGTCTCTAAGGAATTGACACATATGATTTTACTACTCCCCGAATTACCTTTGAGGGCTAAATATTCCATTTATGTCATTTACTGCCATCATTGTGACTAACCACAGTGTTAAGGAGAAACTGAGGCGCTGAACTTAGAGGTAAGTGTCTGGGGCCACGTGGGTAGAGAAGGCTCATGGCCCATCCTTGGAATGGTAAGATAACTTACACACTAAAGTCTTAGGATTCAAAGACAGACCAGAGTAATGACCCTCAAACTTTATGAGGGTGAGGACCCCTTGTTAATATCAAAGAATTTAATGAGCCTCATGTGATAGTCGATATACTTTTAATTATCTCCCTGCTGGAAACTACTTGGTATGGGCATGCATTTGCACCCCCCTTGTAATTACTCCCTAGGGATCTGTGGCCTACCAGGTAGGAGTCACTGGAGAGGATTTGGGTGCCCTACCTGGACACTAACACTCCAGATATTCTTGCTTTCAACTGCCTCTGATCTTCTCACCTTCTCTGCTCTGAGTCAGGACTGTGAGAGTGAATTCTCTGAGCAAACCTCTTAGACATCTGAATCTAGCCTCCAAGAAAACTCCAGTAGGGTCCGTCACACAGAAGACTCTTGTGCTTGGTAAGTTCCTGGTGAGAGACTTTTGACTGGTGAATTGGTTCCTCTCTTTGTATTAGTGAACTTCGAGGTAATCATTGGGAAGCTGTAACTTGCCAATTTCTCTTTTGAAATAAATTATGCAGAAACATAAATTAGTTTCCAGACCTGGTAACAAATCCCCCCCCACATGTGTTTTCTAATTTTTTAATAATCATATGTAGTATTTGTATAACAAAAATGAGTTTGGAAGTACACCAGTTGTAATTTCTCTATTTGGGACTCTGTGTTTTTCTTCTTTCTTTCTGCCATTCTTATTCTTCTTTGCTGATGCTAATAGAAGCAAGCATGCTACTACTTATGTTTGTGTAAGACCACAGTGGCCTGGAGAAGGATCATGTGCCCTTGGGGTACGCTTGCATCTAAATGGGGTAAGACTGGAGAACATGTTTGTGGGTTGGTGGATGTTTTGGAAACTGTCTACCAAATTGATTCGTATTGTGTATAAAAATAATAATTTTCCAGGCAGAGCTTTTTGTTGTTGTTACTTTTATTGTCTGTCAAGCTCAGTAGTAGCTCAGTGTGAGCTCTGTGATGATAAGAGCAGTTGACAATTGGGATAGAGGAAGGAATGGCTTACCTCTGATATGCTGGCTCTGTGGGAGGTCGGGGGCTTGTGTGGCACTAACATGATAATCAGAAGTGAAATTTTGCCCAAGTGAAATAGACACTCTGCTTGGGCTTGGCTGGTTCCTTTGTAGGATAAATTCAGCTGTTTATTCTTGTGCTGTTTATTAGCTCTGCCTGGCCTGATTCCTATCACCCAGAATATGAAAACTTAGTGAGGTCACCATGTCCTGAAATAAACAGTATTTCACACGAGTAGAGTGTGCAGGGAGATGAAATGGCAGTGAACTTACTCCATGGGTCAAGTTCTGTCTACCACGGGCTTTTCCAGACAGGTCCTGGATTGGACTGTCCATCTGTCCAGTTTCTTTTTTTTTTTTTAAGATTTTATTTATTTATTTGACAGAGAGAGACATAGTGAGAGAGGGAACACAAGCAGGGGGAGCGGGAGAGGGAGAAGCAGGCTTCCCGCCAAGCAGGGAGCCCGATGCAGGGCTCGATCCCCGGACCCTGGGATCATGACCTGAGCCGAAGGCAGAAACGCTTAATGACTGAGCCACCCAGGCACCCCAGCTGTCCAGTTTCTTAAGGAAAAATACTTCCAATCTCAAGAGTCTAGAGCCAGAGAATGCTTCCAAGTATCTGACACCAGTATCTAAGCTAAGTCGCAATTGGTGATTCATTCATGTATCTAGCCCAAATGTTGCAGGTGCAGGTCTCAGTGGTTTGTGGGTCTAGAGGAAATTCTGGTGACTCAGTTGCCCTTACCTGTTTCATGGCCAAGTCTGTCCCTTCACCTGCAATGCACGAGGAGGCAGCAACTCAAGATCCCATAGACCATTGCCATGCTCTACCCTCCTCAGCCTCTAGTTGGGTCCAAACAATGTGGCACACTCACGGGAATGCGAGATGGTGTGGTGGTTAGAGGCATGACCTTGTTTGAGTCCCAGCTCTGCGACTGACCAGCCGTGTGACCTTGGGCACTTCACTCTCTCTGTGCTTGTTTCCTCATCTGTAAAATGGGGAGAGCGCTAGTATGTTTACCTCCAGGGGTTGTTGCAAGGATTAAATGAGTCAGTGGAGGTCCGCCACTTAGAATCATGCTTGGCGCATGGCGCATGGTTGAGATACGTTAAGAGCTATCATTTTGCTCTATACGTGGTATTGAGCACTTTCTTTTTCAGTCCTACGTTCCTAGTGATCCTTTCTGCTCCACTGGTAGAGAAGGAAGCTTCCCTTTCCCTTTCATTAGAGGGCTCCTACAGCAGAGTGGCCAGGCTGGTCCCCCCAGCTACATGGGGCTACGGAGCCCTTGAAATGTGGCTAGTTGGCAAACTGTGGAAAGAGCCAGGATGTCCATTGACAGACGAATGGATAAAGAAGATGTGGTGTATATATATATATATATATATATATATAT
>NW_027397088.1:15315988-15401184 GCF_003265705.2 Callorhinus ursinus | reverse complement strand
CAATGGACTATTATGCAGCCATCAAAAGGAATGAAATCTTGCCATTTGCAATGACGTGGATGGAACTGGAGGGTGTTATGCTGAGCGAAATAAGTCAACCAGAGAAAGACATGTATCATATGATCTCACTGATATGAGGAATTCTTAATCTCAGGAAACAAACTGAGGGTTGCTGGAGTGGTGGGGGGTGGGAGGGATGGGGTGGCTGGGTGATAGACATTGGGGAGGGTATGTGCTATGGTGAGCGCTGTGAATTGTGCAAGACTGTTGAATCACAGACCTGTACCTCTGAAACAAATAATACATTATATGTTAAAAAAAAAAAGAAGATAGTAGCAATGGAAAAATGAAGGGGGGGAACTGGAGGGGGAGACGAACCATGAGAGACAATGGACTCTGAAAAACAAACTGACAGTTCTAGAGGGGAGGGGGGTGGGGGGATGGGTTAGCCTGGTAATGGGTATTAAAGAGGGCATGTTCTGCATGGAGCACTGGGTGTTATATGCAAATAATGAATCATGGAACACTATATCCAAAACTAATGATGTAATGTATGATGATTAACATAACATAATAAAAAATTAAAAAAGAAAGAAAGAAATGTGGCTAGTCAGATTGGAGATGCGCTATAAGCCTAAAATGCACTTTGAGGAGCGCCTGGGTGGCTCAGTCGTTAAGCGTCTGCCTTCAGCTCGGGTCATGATCCCAGGGTCCTGGGATCGAGCCCCGCATCGGGCTCCCTCCTCGGCAGGAAGCCTGCTTCTCCCTCTTCCACTCCCCCTGCTTGTGTTCCCTCTCTCGCTGTCTCTCTCTCTCTCTGTCAAAAAAATAAATAAATAAAATCTTTTTAAAAAATGCCCTTTGAAATGTAAACACGTAGAGGGGAAAAAGAACTTAAGACACCCTCTCAATAATTACGTTGCCTACATGTTGAAATGATAGTTTTGAATACGTTGGGTCAAAGGAAATAAATTACTAAGTGAATTTCTCATGTCTTTTAAACTTTTGTGTTTAAATGTGGCCACTAGAAAAAAAATTTTATTGTGGTGAAATGTACATAAGATAAATTTGCCATTGTAATCATTTTTAGGGGTACCATTCAGTGGCCTTAAGTCTGCTCGCATTTCTACAGTCATTGCCTCCATCTGCAGAACTTACTTGCCTTTCCATATTCAACCTCTGGTCCTGTTGAGTGCTCAAACCTCCACCTCCACCCACTGAGTCCCTGGGAACCGCTACCACTGGGCTTCCTGTCCCCATTAATTTGATTATTCTAGGTGCCTCATATAAGTGGAATCATACAATATATTTACCTTTCTGTGACTGAATTACTTAGCATATTGTCTTCAACTTTCGCTGGACTCTGGCTTGTTCCCACCTTTTGGCTATCGCGAATAATGTGGAAAATTTGAATCACCTATGTGGTGTGTGTTTTATTTCTATCGGAAAGTGCTGCGCTAGGGTGTTGATAAATTTCAAAAGGGTGGCCTCTAATCAGGGCTTGGAAACGCTGCCCTGGTTTGCCCCTGATGCCTATTGCTGATCCAGTTTACGGGCCACGCTCCTGTCTTTGTCCTTGCTGTCCCCCGGGGTCCTGCCATTCTCTCTGCAGTGTTACTTCTCTTGGCCTTTTCCCTGTGTTTGCTTTCCCTGAGGTTGCTCCCTCAACTGTGGGAATTCTCAGGAAACCCTGGGTCTCAATAGAGGTTCCTACAGGTCACTGGGTTGGGCCATGGGGCGCGTGAGAAGGATTTTATCTTCTCCCCCAGAGTCAGGGACCCTGGCCTTGAGTCTCATATGGCTGGGGACAGGCTTGCGTTTGGGCTGTGGGGTAAGGAGGGCAGACAGAGGCTTAGCTTCGTTTCATGGATAAGGAGACACACTCGCTCGGAGGATGGCAGCTTTCAAAAGGCATTCATCTGGGACCCAGAGCTGCGTCTTCTGACTCCAGAAGTGGAGTAAGAGCTTTTTAGAAGGCAGTTCACCCAAAGGAACTTAGTGTTTTATTTTTGTACGTAAAGCAGTGTTACTTTGGGCTAAGGTTCTTTGGTTTCTGAAAATGCTTCATAGCCTGCTTTGGTCACAACTAAATGTGGTTAGAGCTACGTGGGGAGCGTAACATCGTTTCTAACTGTTGTGTGGATGAGCACTGAAATAATTATTCAGCTTGACGAGTCCCCTTTGGTTTCAGGAACTTCAGCGATTCCTTTCACATATTCCTTTCTTTTTTTGTTTTTAAGACTTATTTATTTATTTGAGAGAGAGAGAAAGAGGGGGGGTGGGGGTAGAGAGTGAGAGACAACACATGGGGAGGGGCAGAGGGAGGGGCAGAGGGAGGGAAGCAGACTCCATTAAGTGTGGAGCTGGACGCAGGGCTTGATCCCACAACCCTGAGATCATGACTTGAGCCAAAATCAGGAGTCAGATGCTCAACCAGCTGAGCCACCCAGGCAGCCCCCCCTTTTTTTTCTTAAAGATTTATTCACTTATTTTAGAGAGAGAGCACAAGCGGGAGGGGCAGAGGGAGAGAATCTCAAACAGATGTGTGCTGAGTGTAGATCCCTACTTGGGGCTCGATCTTATGACCCTGAGATCACAACCTGAGCCAAAACCAAATATTGGGTCCCCAACCTACCGAGCCACCCAAGTGCCCCTCCCCTAAAACATTTCTAATACAGATGAGGAAGTGGAGTCTGACCTAAATACTCTCTTTCGTTACGTAAGTATTTCTCATTGGCTTTTTGAACACTTCAAATATTTTTGCTTTACTAATTTCCTTGCTGGGCCTCTGTGGATCATCTTACACATACTCTGGGCTGCAGGTACCTTACTTTGGAGACCGCTTCATGGTTTTTATACTGGAAGGATGCAAAATCCCAAGGGTGTAAGTAATTTGTTCTGCTCTTATTAATGCTAGGGAAGAATTATTACTACAGCTGAAACTATCAATTTACTTAAACCGAAACCTACAACAAAGTATTAGAAATACTGTAAATATTGTACAGGAATTATCCAAAGATGCTCCCCCCCACCTCCAGATGAGTATTACACTGGCAAAGTGACAAGATGTTGCAAACATACATTGTTTGCATTGTATTTCTCCATGTACACACTTGTTTACTATCACTAGTAATCATCACTGCATGAAAACTTCCAGGCTGTCAATGTTACCAACAATAAGACACAGAAGATCTTCTTTCAGACTCTGTTTGATGGCAAATATACAAATCATGGGCCAACGTGGTGGGATCAAGCCATAGGGGTTACTTGCAAGACATTGGATACGGAATCCTCACGCGGAAGAAAAGGATTCCAACCTTTCTATGTGTCTCTATCTGATATTAATTATTTGTGCTTTAAAAAAAATGACTCATCTAGGAACTTTTCCAGATTTTAGAAGTTTCTAGATGCAGCCCTCCGCAGGGAGAGCTCCTCAGAGCTGCACAGGGTCTACTTAGATGTTACATGACTGGAGGTGGCCTTTCTGTGCTGCTCCCCGTGTCGTGTTGGGAGGATTAGTGTAATTAGAGCTTGTGCTCATACAGCACTTTGACATCCTCAGATGAAAAGTGCTAGATGAGCGTAAAATTTTATAACTGTAATGGAATCCAAGCAAATAGCATTGTAATAAATGGGTCTTGCTGCTGATACTGCATTTAAGAGTCCCCTCTTTATTATCTCATGTTTACTATATGTGATGAACCGAGGTGATTAATAACAATGTTAATAATTACTCCTACAGCATTTTATGCTTTCAAAGGGCTTTACAACTTGTTCATTATGTAATCTTTAATCTTCACAGTTGCTACTGTGCTAAGTCAGTATTGGTTTTTGTTTTATTTTTTTTTGGTTGTGTCTTTAAAATTTTTTTTCATAGGAAGGGAGAGATCTGAGGAACAGAGAAGAGCTGAAGCGTTCAAGTTCACACAGCAAGGCAACATGCAGCTGCTAGATTTCCATTTGGAAAGTAAAGATGTTTGATGAACTGCAAGAGACAAGATGAGGTGGGGCAGGGGAGAAGACCTAACAGTGGACGCCACACGGGGCTAGGGGGGGCAGATGGCTGTGCTCCGGACGGCAAGGGGCCGAAGCAGGGAGGTTCGGTAAGCGGAAACAAAGGGCAACTTGATTCAGAATCTGGAGGTTAAGGTTCCCACCCACACGGCCCCCTCTGGTAAAGCGCAGATGCCCCAGCAGAATTTCTGTGGTGGCCTGTGTTCATTCAGCTGGTGCTTAACACCTGGTCAAGGTTGATCAAGGGGAGTAGGGCTTTCTGTGGCCGCTAATTGGGTGCTATAAGGAACAGACCCCCAAACTGTAGTGTCAGCAACTGTGCATTGCATAATCAGCTGCTTCGAATGCCCACCGGGGGATTAGACCGAGATAAGCGAGTGCTGTAGGTATTCGTAAGACGAGCAGTGTGTCAATTACACCGCGGACGCCCAGATTTATGTGCTTTTTGGCAGTGCTGCGGAGCTATTAATCATGGAACAGGCCCCATGTAAACCAAAAGCAAATGGCACATCTCGTGGACGGTCCCAGCAAAAAACAAAAGGAAGAAAGAAAGAAAGAAAGAAAAAAGAAGGAAAAAAATTGTCACGTTTCCCCCTATATCTTCCGCTGATGTCTAAGGTGCTAAAAATTAGAATGGACACACAGAGGCATGAAGCGGTAATCAAGTATGACCTACCCATTTCTTCCTTTTCTTTTCTCCTTTTTAGGAAAGGAAGACTTAACCATGTTTCCTGAGCTGGGGAGATGGGCTTCCTAGTCAGCAGCTGGAAATGGCATATTTCACATAAAAAGGCACCCGTTCCAACATTTTCTTTTAATGACAAAGTGAGGGTTTCGTGGCTTTCTTTTACTTTTATTACAATGTCGTTTAGGTGGGCCATACGTGTAGATTTCCTATTACTTGCTAAGCTACATATCTCAGGAAGTGCAATACATCTAATGTCATAATTAAATGTCGTCAGGCTAATGTGTATGAGTGTTTTGAGCTTTATCACTAATTGCTGTGTTAGCATGAATTAGACAGTGAAGTAATTAGAAGCCGAAATGCATCTGTGTCATGTGGTGCGGTGCCGTTTCTGGGGTGGGCTGTGTGTTTTGTGTACGCGCGAGGGAGCGCTCCTCTCTCTTCCCCCTGGCTCCCCATTGCCCCGAAGTGCTTGCTGGTCACTCCTGTTTGTGCAGAAGTCTCTGAAATCATACCCAGAATGGGAGCCATTGTCTCGAAGAGGGATTCCACATTGCTTTAAATAAGCAATCTTCCGTAATCAGTTAGCAGGGAGAGCTTTACTCTGAAAACCAGAATTAATGCAAGACAGGTTTTAGGGTTTCGAGAATGCACGTTTGTCTTCAGAGCAGATTAGTTAGGATCGGGGTGTGCGTGAGTGTGGGAGAGGCGCTGGGAGCTGCACGAAGGAGAAAAAAGGAAGGCATTTGTTTTCAGCTTGAGATCCTTGCTAATCTTTCCACAATTCATCAAATCCTCAAGGACCCATCCTGCTGACCATGTGACAATTGAACTTTTCCTCTACCTCCTCCCCTCTGCCCTCATTCCTTCTTGGTTTGGTATGAAACGGGAGTCAGAGGAGAGGCCTATAAAAATCAGGTTCTGGCTTCCGGCTCCCGTACCCTCCCAGGGGGAAGTTCAGGACACAGGGCGAGGCCTTCCTCAAGAAGGGCCCTGAGTCCAGGAGAGCCCTGGACCTGGCCCTGGCCTCCTCCAACACAGGGTTCCTTTGCAACAGTCTCCAGTCAACGGATACCTTTGTGTGTGTGTGTGTGTGTGTGTGTGTGTGTGTGTGTGTATGAGGGTGCACATGTGTCCGCTGTGCAGCCGATTTTAATCCACGCTGGAGCTGAGGAAGACAATGTGACAGCCTCCGGAGAAAGTCTATCCTCCAATAACTTTTATCTGCCAGTGAGGCCATTACCATCGGCTTGATTTCTCAGGCAATTTTAGTTCACGGCTGCCCGGCGATAGGGAATCTCAGAGAGAGAGTCCTCCACTCAATGGAGTTACCCCATAGGCTGCTCCCACAGCCCTAAGATACACTGTGTGCTTGGCCTGTACCTGTTTTATTCATCCAGATATATATATTTTTTTATATGACGGATTTATGCGTCAGCGCTGCTAATGTCTGAGCAGCTTTTCACTGTGGTTTTGTCCTCGAAGGATAGGTGTAGCCCATGGAGTTATTCCCCTCCTCTGGTAGGAACAGAAGAATGGGAAGGACCCTGCTGCTGTCTGACAGTTTTGACAAGCCTTGTCAAATTCCCATTCCCAGAGGGGCCTCTTGCCCATTAGGAGGCTGATTGCTTACGGGGAGTCTCCTGAATTCCAACAGAGACAAGATCAAGGTCTAACGCACCTCCTGAACGCGGGGCCTCCCTCTCCTTGACCAACAACAAACTCTGACAGAATGGCTTGTCAACAAATAGGCCTGGGGTGGGAAGATAAACAGTTGTCATCTAGAAATAAAGGCTGTTATTTCTCTTCACAATTTGTACCTCTTTTTCAACTCTTTCCCTTCCCCTCTCCCTCCGCTCCTCCAGCCCCACATCCTGCTTCCTGGCAAAATGTTCCCACAGCTGCACAGAGACGAGCCTCAAGCTTGGCAGGTGCGCACTGGTGCTGGCTCCTTCTGGAGGGTGCTTCTCGCTCCTTACCTTCCTACACAGCCCCCTCCCTGCTTTAAAAAAAAAATTCCAATGCAGTGTGAAAGCATGTCAGAGGCAGGTCACAAAACTCACCCTGTGCATCTCTAAGACGGGCAAGAGAGATCTTTAATTTGTCCTTCTTTGCTTGGCAGACAATGCTCACTGTTCCTTGCATATTTAGCGATTTCCAATTTAAATCACTTATATTTAATAGAATAGCATGGGCGTTTCTTCACTTGGCTGTGTGTCTGTTAAGCCTCCAGTGTTGAGGATTTTGTATTATCTTTTCTCCCCCCACCAGAGTGTTCACCACCTTGTGCTGTTTCTGGCTGTTTTCTCCTCTATGTTGGCACATAAAATTACAGGCTTCCCAAGGGCCAAGACCATGTCTGTCGTGTTCATAGCCGTGTGCCATCTCTAGCATCAGACTTGGTATACAAATGATGCTCAACAAATGTTAGTTGAGTGACTACACGAGAGAATGTGTGCTTTGCTATGTGTAAGACACTGTGCCAAGTTACTTCAGAACTGACCCTGATCTGATGTCCACTATCACCACTTCTATTCAACATAGTATTAGAAGTCCTAGCCACAGCAACCAGACAACAAAAAGAAATAAAAAGCAAAGAAGAAGTCAAACTCTCACTCTTTGCAGATGATATGGTACTTTATGTGGAAAACCCAAAAGACTCCACCCCAAAACTGCTAGAACTCATACAGGAATTCAGTAAAGTGGCAGGATATAAAATCAATGCACGGAAATCAGTTGCATTTCTATACACCAACAACAAGACAGAAGAAAGAGAAATTAAGGAGTAGATCCCATTTACAATTGCACCCAAAACCATGAGATACTTAGGAATAAATCTAACCAAAGAGGCAAAGAACCTGTACTCAGAAAACTATAAAATACTCATGAAAGAAATTGAGGAAGACCCAAAGAAATGGAAAAACGTTCCATGCTCATGGATTGGAAGAACAAATACTGTGAAGATGTCAATGCTACCTAGAGCAATCTATACATTTAATGCAATCACTATCAAAATACCATCCACTTTTTTCAAAGAAATGGAACAAATAATCCTAAAATTTGTATGGAACCAGAAAAGACCCTGAATAGCCAGAGGAATGTTGAAAAAGAAAAGTGAAGCTGGCAGCATCACAATTCCGGACTTTAAGCTCTATTACAAAGCTGTTATCATCAAGACAGTATGGTACTGGCACAAAAACAGACACATGGATCAATGGAACAGAACAGAGAGCCCACAAATGGACTCTCAGCTCTATGGTCAAGTCAACTCATCTTCGACAAAGCAGGAAAGAATGTCCAATGGAAAAAATCAGTCTCTTCAACAAATGGTGTTGGCAAAATTGGACAGCCACATGCAGAAGAATGAACCTGGACCATTTCCTTACACCACACACAAAAATAGACTCAAAGTGGTTGAAAGACCTAAACGTGAGACAGGAGTCCATCAAAATCCTAAGGGAGAACTCAGGCAGGAACCTCTTCGACCTCAGCCGCAGCAACTTCTTCCTAGAAACATTGCCAAAGGCAAGGGGAGCAAGGGCAAAAATGAACTATTGGGACTTCATCAAGATAAAAAGCTTTTGCACAGCAAAGGAAACAGTCCACAAAACCAAAAGACAACCGAAAGAATGGGAGAAGATATTTGCAAATGACATATCAGATAAAGGGCTAGTATCCAAAAATCTATAAAGAACTTATCAAACTCAACACCCAAAGAACAAATAATCCAATCAAGAAATGGGCAGAAGACATGAACAGACATTTCTGCAAAGAAGACATCCAAATGCCCGACAGACACATGAAAAAGTGTTCAACATTGCTCGGCATTAAGGAATCCAAATCAAAACCTCAATGAGATACCACCTCACACCAGTCAAAATGGCTAAAATTAACGAGTCAGGAAATGACAGATGTTGGCGGGGATGGGGAGAAAGGGGAACCCTCCTACACTGTTGGTGGGAATGCAAGCTGGTGCAGCCACTCTGGAAAACAGTATGGAGGTGCCTGAAACAGTTGAAAATAGAGCTTCCATACGATCCAACAATTGCACTACTGGGTATTTACCCCAAAGATACAAACGTAGTGATCCGAAGGGGTACGTGCAACCTAATGTTTATAGCAGCAATGTCCACAATAGCCAAACTGTGGAAAGAGCCCAGATGTCCATCGACAGGTGAATGGATAAAGAAGATGTGAGATATATATATATATATATATATATACACACACAATGGAATATTATGCAGCCATCAAAAACCCCGAAATCTTGCCATTTGCAATGACGTGGATGGAACTGGAGGGTATTATGCTGAGCGAAGTAAGTCAATCAGAGAAAGACATGTATCATATGATCTCACTGATGTGAGGAATTCTTAATCTCAGGAAACAAACTGAGGGTTGCTGGAGTGGTGGGGGTTGGGAGGCATGGGGTGGCTGGTGATAGACATTGGGGAGGGTATGTGCTATGGTGAGTGCTGCGAATTGTGTAAGACTGATAAATCACAGACCCGTACTTCTGAAACAAATAATACATCATATGTTAAAAAAAAAAAAAAGAAGATAGTAGGAATGGAAAAATGAAGGGGGGGAACTGGAGGGGGAGATGAACCATGAGAGACTATGAACTCTGAAAAACAAACCGAGGGTTCTAGAGGGGATGGGGGTGGGGGAATGGATTAGCCTGGTAATGGGTATTAAAGAGGGCACGTATTGAATGGAGCACTGGGTGTTACACGCAAACAATGAATCATGGAACACTACATCCAAAACTAATGATGTAATGTATGGTGATTAACATAACATAGTAAAAAAAAAAAAAAGAACTGACCCTGTCTTTAAAAATGTATTATGTGGGGGGCACCTGAGTGGCTCAGTCGGTTAAGCGTCTGACTCTTGATTTTGGCGCAGGTCATGATCTCAGGGTTATGAAATTGAGCCCTGGGCATGGAGCCTGCTTTAGGGTTCTCTTCTCTCTCCCTCCCCCTCTGCCTCCCCTCCCTCTACCCCCTCTTGTGCGCACACACTCTGTCTCCCTGAAAGAAAGAAATGCATTATGTGGTAGGGCAGATGAGATCCAGGGTTACAAATCCTGATAATAAATTACTGAGTGAGGGAATTGCTCCACAAGAGAATAAAAGAAACGTCTACTTTGGTGGTGGAGAAAGGCAAAAAGGGATCAGGAAAGTTCCTTGGAAGATGTAGCATTTAAGTTGGACCTTGAAAGATGGGTGGGGTCTTGACAGAGAAAGATGGGGCAGAATGGAGGCTTGCAGGAGAAGGAGGGTGTGGTGGTCATTTGTCATTTTAGGCCATCCATACGCATTTACCTGACTTTTAGCAATAGCTCTTGGTTTTCTTTTGGGTATCACAAAGGACCCCCAGTGCCCCTCACTGGGTCCAGTGGGGCCTTGCAGGTAGCTGAGAACCAGGGCTGGCCAATAGGACTTATGAGACTCAGGACTAAATATGAAAGATGAACTGGGGGCGCCTGGGTAGCTCAGTCAGTTGGGTGTCTGCCTTCGGCTCAGGTCAGGATCCTAGGGTCCTGGGATAGAGTCCTACATTGGGCTCCCTGCTCAGCGGGGAACCTGCTTCTCCCTCTGCCTGCCTCTTTCTGTGCTCATGCTCTCTCTCTCCCAAAGAAATAAATAAAATTAAAAAAAAAAAAAGAAGAAAAAAAAGAAAGATGGGTGACAGACACTTCACAAGAAAAAAGATATCGCAAATAAGTACATGAAAACATGCTTGCATTGTTAGCCATCAGGGATATGCAAATTAAAACCAGTGAGGTGCCACCACGTATCTATTAGAATAGAAAAAATTAGGGGTACCTGGGTGGCTCAGTCGGTTGAGTGTTTGACTCTTGGTTTTGGCTCAGGTCATGATCTCAGGGTTGTGAGATAGAGCCCCAGGTCGGCTCTGGCCTCAGCACGGAATCTGCTTGGTATTCTTTCTCTCCCTCTGCCCTTTCCCCACACTCATTCTCTCTCTCAAATAAATAAATGAATAAATAAAATCTTAAAAACTAAAACAAAAACCAGGTGAATGGATTAATGGAATGCGGATGTCCATACATTGGAATACTATTCAGCAAATAACAAGGAATCCAACAACTGGATCAATCTTAAACACTATTTTGCATGAAAGAAACCACATACAAAATAATACACACTTGAACCCCTTTATATGAAGTTCAAGAACAGACAAAACTAATTTAAGGAGATTGAAATCAGAATGGTTCCCTCTGGGCAGAGAAAGAGACTGATAAGGAAGGGCCACTGGAGGGCCTGCTTAGGTTCTTGATGTATATATATTTATCAAAATCCATTGACTATACACTTAAGATCTGTGCGCTTTATTGTAGGTAAATTGTACCTCAATTTTCAAGAGCCAGAAAATGTACAGAAAGTTAAAAGAAGAAAAAAATTTTAATAGTTCTACCACCCAAAGAAGATCACTATTGACATTTTAGCATAGTTCCTTCTAATATTTTAATTTTTTGTTTGCTCATTTAAAAAAGTGTTGTAACGATATTTATATTTAATATCTTGTTCCTTTTTCAATAAATGTTACACTACAGGCATTTCCTATGTTATAGTATGGATTTCAAAACACACCATTTTTCGTGGTTACGTGTTTGCATGAGTGTTTCCATGGCTCACTTCATCACCATCTCTTGCCTCCAGCCATGTCCTAACTGGATGAGGTTCCCGTTTCTGCCTTTAGCCACCGAATTACTGCCTTATGACACATTCCCAGAAACAGAATAGCGCAAAGAGAATGAACACTTTGATGTTTCTTGACACACATGTAGCTTAAACATTGGTGTTTGCATCTTAGGAAAATTCAAGCACACATGTCCAGAGCTAAAACAGCGATTGTAGTTTTTTTTTTTTTTCATATTGTAGTTTTTAAATGGGTATTCTACATGAGCCATCAACCCAAATTCACTTCTGGGTCTCTAGTTTGCCTTGCTGTCTATACTGGAGCTGAAGGGACCCGGATTCGACACGAAGTGAATTATGCGTTGGCATGTGTGGGTCTAACTCAAATATTCGCACAATGCTGTCAGTCTCATTTTAATTTGTGGAAATAAAATATCCATGTCAAAGCTGTTAGATTAGCATTAAGGAATCCCCAGTTGCCCTAGAGCTTAGTGTTCGGCTTGACTTCTCTCTTACTGAGCTGTCACCTCTGCTCACAAACCCGCTCTGGGGAAAGCATGTGACCTGGAAGTCGGCCCTCTCTTGTCTAGGGTTCTTGCCTGCTTGTCTTCCCAGGGTCAGTTCTTCCACGTCCTGGGACTCCTCACTCCATCTCATCTGTGGGGAAGGTCATGGCCAATGCCAGAAAGGGAAGGATTGACCCTTTATTCGGTGTTACCCGCTTTACACAGATTTTCTTATTTAATTACCACAAGCTGCCCCTTGAGGTGGATGTTGGTATTTCTATTTTACCGGAGAAGAAACTGAGGCCCAGAGAGTTAGATAAGCTGCTCACTGTAGAAAGTTTTGTTCAAATAATAGATGTTTACGGTCTGGAGATAAAGCAGCAAGTCAAGTCTTGTGCTTCTTCCCGCCATGGCAGCCCCTCCCTGGAGAGGCCCCGAGGCTCTGTGCAGCGGGAGATAAGATGCCACAGCTTCCAACCTGCGTTAGCAAGAGCCACGTCAAACACCAGGGTGTCTACTGGATGGGTGTTTGAGAACAAAATATTTGTGGGGCAGGCTCAGACTTAGGCCACATCTCCACTAGTTGCTCGTGGTGGCACCCTCCGTTAGACCGCAGTTCCATCAAGATGGCTGGATCTCCACGAAGTTACTCTGACACAGGGAGTTAAGAGCCGCCTCCCCACGCAGCCAAAGCTACCACGGGGTTCTCGGTTGAGCTGCCCCTTCACAATGGAGGGATTTTTTTCCAGCAAGAGTGGAGCACTGTAGAGTGTCAGGTCCAACTCAGAGAGGGGAAGGGACAATGCAGTGAGTTTCGTGACAACAGCAAGTCTAGATTTCGGACTTTCTGTTCCATATTTTTCCCAGAAGAGGATCGAGTATCATTGACCTCTTTGGAGCCCCCTTGGGGTCTTTGGCAGAGTGTTTTAAGTGATACTGCTATTAAATGATGGACCTGCTCATTTGCCTCCCCACTTGAGTCAAGCAGAGCTTCCGAATGTGGAGGGACACTATTGGAAGTGATGACATTGGTAAGGGTTGTGCTTGGCTGGAGGTGACAGTTCCCAGGACCCTGGCCACCCTGGCTCTGCCTGGCTGCCCTGAGGTCTGAGGGTATTAGCTACCCTCGCTGTGACCTATACTTTTGGCACACTGCTTGGAAATTCTGTGTAGAGTTCCGGCTGAGGAGTGTCTGGCTGGCTCAGTCAGTGGCGCAGGAGACTCTTTTTGTTATTAATGATTTTATTTATTTGTTTATTTGAGAGAGGGAGAGAGACAGAACATGAGCAGAGGGCAGGGCAGAGGGAGAAGCAGATTCTATGCTGAATGTGGAGCCCGATGCGGGGCTCGATCCCAGGACCCCAAGATCATGACCTGAGCCAAAACCAAGAGTCAGGTGCTTAACTGACTGAGCCACCCAGGCACCCTGAGCATGAAACTCTTGATCTCAGGGTTGTAAGTTCGAGTCCCATCAGGGTGGAAAGATTACTTAAAAAAAAAAAAAAAAAATCTTATAAAAAAAAAAAGTACCAGCAGAAACATTGCACATACTGCCTTAGCCTTAGGGTAAATGGTTTTTAGTACAAAAGCTAAGGATAAACTCCTGAGGTTAAGGGATATGTATCTGTAATCTCGCGCTCTCCTTCATGCATTGAATAGATGAACAAAGCAAGTTTGAACTAATATCCTGGATTTACAATCTTATCTTTATATTGATGGGAATACTACCAAGTCGGGGAGGGGAGAGGGGCAGAAAGAGGAAGACAGATGGAGGGAGAAATTGCATTTTACCAGTAATATTCAGAATCGCTCATCCATGGATCATAAACTGTTGAAAAACTTCTTTGGAACTGTCCGGCTTTAAATAATGTTCTGGGTGCTATTAACATGAATCCAGTATCTAAATCAATTATGAAAATAGGTGACAACATGAGACAATGTATAAAGGAGGGACATCAGAGTCAGGGAGATCTGGGTCTGAATCCCAACTATGTTACCTGTTGGTTCTATGACCATGGGAAGTTGTCGAAACTTTCTGCCAGATGGGGATGATAATACCCACCTTATGAGGCTGTTCTATTAACTGAGTGAGAGAAGGAATGTGAAAGTAATACGTACATTATTTAATTGGATGTTCAACCCACATAATTCTCTGCATGGTAGCTTTATTCTAATATGGTCTTGTGCCATGGCACTAATGTTTTTTTTAGAGAAGGAGGGGGAGGGGCAGAGCGGGGTGAGACAGTCTTTTTTTTTTTTTAAGATTTTATTCATTTATTTAGAGAGAGCAGCTGTGAGTTGAGGGGGGTGGTGGAGCGAGAGAGAGAATCTCAAGTAGACTCTTCATGGAGCACAGAGCCCGATGTAGGGCTCAATCTCAGGACCCTGAGATCATGTCCTGAGCCAAATCAAGAGTCAAGCGCTTAACCCCCAGACCCCCTGTGGCACTAATCTTAACAATGAGTTTCTCTTGGCACTTTGGTAATTGCCATAGTCTTTAAAGGGAGTCCAGAACAGACCTAACTCACCATACATTTTATGCTTTAACAGCGAATGTTTCAATGAGGTCTAACTTGACAGTAGGGAGGGTGGAGGGGTCATATTTGTAAATGCAGGCAAAACAGGTTGCTCGCATGAATGTATCTGTTCACTTTGTATATTCATTTTATAAATGAAAAGGACTCTCCATAAATCATTGCGTCTCTCCACAGTCCTGGGAAGGAGCGATCATCAGTCCTATGTTGCAGAGAGAGAAACTGAGTTTGGGAGAGTAAGTCAAGTGTCCCAGGTGACTCTGCTAGTAAGTGGAAGAGCTAGGATTCCAAGCTTCCCCATTTTTTAGGCTTATGGACATACAACTTGAATACAACACAATAATGTAGATGTTCCTTACATTTTATTGTCCAAGGTGACACGGCTCTGCAGTCAGATGATGTTTTCTCTTCTGCATGCTCTTCAGGCACAACACATAGCTTGAAAGTTGAGTAACTGACACACCTCTCTGGTCTGAATTAAAATGGAGCCCTGGTGCAAGAAAGAAGAAGAAGAAGGTTAGTAACCTCACCGGAGTATCACCATTGTTGACATCTGGGCTTGCACATGTTTTTATTTTTCAAACATTTATTGTGTCTTGTTTTAGAGGCGGTTTTTACTATTTATTACCAAGGGGGAAATGGGACAATCCCGGTGCCGGAATCTTACAAGCTTCTAACTTTTTTTTTTTTTTAAAGATTTTATTTATTTATTTGAGAGAGAGAGAGAGAGAGAGAGAAAGAGAGCACGCGCTCGCACACAAGCAGGAGGGAGGGACAGAGGGAGAAGCAGACTCCTCGCTGAGCAGGGAGCCCAATGTGGGACTCGATCCCAGGACCCTGAGATCATGACCTGAGGCGCAGGCAGATGCCCAACCGACTGAGCCACCCAGGCGCCCACAAGCTTCTTACTTCTTGCTCCATGACTGGTTTTCTTGCTCCAATTCCAGATGGCGATTGAAAATCTTTTCAGTGCTTTTATTCCTGCGTGGTTTTCACCTAACCACCAAGCCTCAACTCTTCTGACCCACCTTCTGGCCTATGGCCCCTGGAGTGGGTCCCTCTTCCCTACATTGGCAGCAAGTTGCCCTCTGGGCTCACAATGCCTACCCCTTCCTCGGTATCTCCGAGCACCTGCAGGCTGGAATTCCCACCTGTGCGGAGGAAGGGCATTCCGTTGGCATTTTTTCTTTCATAAGCCATGGAAGCATACCATGTATTTTTGAAAAATTCTATCCCAAGCTAATTATAAATGTAAAAAGATTTGGCTTTAGAGAGATTGATTTTTAGATCTGAGAAGTTTACTTACGTGGAACATCTCATTCTCAAGAAAAGGGAATTCGCTCATGAACATAAAAAACAACCGGGGCTTTTGTGTTTCCGGGAGGGTTTTGGAAATGTAGAGACCTGGGTTTGGAATCCTGGATGGGCCGGGACATATGAGGCAGGTCCCTTGACCACCCTGTTCCTCTGTCTTCCAAATGGGAGGTTGGTATGGATCTCACAGAGGTCTGACAAGGGTTAAGTGAGATGGTGACTGTAGACCCGGTCCTATAGCTTCAGGCCCCAGCAAGTGCTCAAAAGACAGTCCCTTATATAATCAGAGCAAGTAATTCAGAGGCCGAGTCGGGTCCTTCTCTCTTGCTAGAGAATACCTGGGTCGAAGAGCCTGAAATGGTAATGGTTCATTATTTAGCTCTCCCTGGAGCCCTGCCCAGCTATGTTGATGCTCCCATTTGCTCTTCGGAAAGGACGCAGAAGAGTTAAACGGCAATACAGTTCTTACGCTGTTTTGGAGTTTTTCCTCTTTGTTCAACATCAAAGTGGGTCCGTGGTCCATTTTGCCAGTTTATACATATTGTTGCGTTCAGAGAAAGGCTGGAAGAGCTGAGCTGGCTGCCTGATTAGCTGTGACTCCCGTGCAGGCCGGCTTAGGAGGCCAAATGGATTCTACCCCTGTATTTTTTAAATGAGAGGGGGGGGGGGGGGGGAGCTCCCTCCCTTTCCGAAGGAGACTTTGTGGAGGCCCTGCTAATAAATCATTTGTTCCCTCTAAATGCACTCTTGCGTTCACAGAGGCACATACTCAGATGGTTCCCACTTGAAATTTCTCATCAAGGGCAAATAGCTCCCAGCCCGGATGGCTGAGCGGCTCTCCACCCGACTCTGATGATGTGGCTTCAGCTTGTGACCAGCCCCTGGGGACTCGCGAATGTACAACAACCGTGCCGCACGGGGAAACAAAGTCAGAGGGCCACTTTGTCTCCACCCCACACCCCACCCTACCGCGCTCGCCTTCCCCCACCACTCTGAATTGCACGAGAGAAGAAAACCAGCGCCATCAAAAACCAGCAGATTTGGAAGCTGGCCCTGGCTGGCCCACCAATCCTTGCAGGTGCCTGACTTCCCCCCCCACCCCCCAAGCCTGCTCTCTTCCAGGGAAGGCTGCAGAACGTGGTGGTGGCTCAGTAGGTTTGTCCAGCTCGGAAGGAAGCGACAGGCGCTCCAGCAAAAAAAGGGAGCTGGAGAAAGTCGCTGGGCCAGAGAACTGGGGATTGCACTTGCCTGTCTGAACCGAGTTCTCCTCTTCCTTCCGACTGGTCCTGGGAGAGCCATGTGGCCACTTCCGGGCTGGGCTCCCCTGGGCCTGCGCCCCTGTCCCTCCTGTCCGGCCCCTGGGGGGAAGCTGCTTGCCCTACTCCATCAGCTGGAGTCATTTGGAGCCTGCCAGGTTCTCCGTCCCGTACAGGTGTGCAGCTGGGATAACCGATGATTAATGCATGTGTCTGGCCAGGCCTTCAGGGTAATTCGATTTGCTTGATATCCAGAGCGATCCCCCCTCTTTCCTTCCTCCTCCCTTTCATTCCCTGAGTTTGTGGCAGTGTTTACCTTGGTTGGTGTTTTCAGTTGATGAATGACACTTGTTTCTGGCATCCGTTTCCACCCAAGTTGTAATTAAATTTTGCACGAGGCTTCTGTAATTAGGGATCGGGGCCTCCCTCCCCCATTGGACCTCTCAAAAGTTCCCCAGCATTCAGAACTTTCCCCAGTTTTCCTTTCTCTCGTCCTCACCAAGCAAACCCCAGTGCTGATGGGCCGGCCGAAGGCCCCCCCCGCCCGGTCACGGGGGCCATTACCTCCGGATTCTATGGCTTGCGATGGCAAAAGCCACATCCTGCTCCTAATGGGATCCATCAGGCTGGAGGGATGGACAGACTCCCAGAAAGATGAGCTTGTCTGCTGGAGGAGAGCTGTGCTCTGCCCCAGGTGAGGGGACGTCTGGAAAATCAGCTCTTCGCGGAGATGCCAGCCGGCCCCGCGGCAGGGGTTCTGTCTTTATAAAGGGTGAGGCGAAGCTGTGCTTTCTCTTCTCCTTTTAAGAGCTCTGTGGAGGAGGAAGCAGCCTGTGTATTTTCCAACTGAAAGAATGCCCACACAGCCGAGCCAGCAAGAGCAATGAATTCATGGTCCAGGAAACAGATGAACGAAACCAACCCAGGTTACTATCTGTCTGCAGAGTTGAGATAAAATTAGAGCAAATATGTCTGGTTCAGTTTCTGCTGGGTCCACATCGAGGGCCAAGAAGTAAACTGAACATGCTTCTGGGGTTGCCAAAATTGGCTAAGTTTCTTCAAATATATTATCCCGCTGCTTTTGTTTTGGTTTGCCTAATTCCCTCTTAGAAGACTCACAAGGAAGATACTCTGCATTGGAAGAGGAGAAAAGTTTTTTCTTAAGAAACCGTTAAGAGGAATGTGAGGCCAGTGCGGATAAGGGGAGGCTTAGAAACACCTTTATGGTTTCAATGTGGACTTGTTAACACCGTGCTGGGTTTGTGGGGACACACGTGACACGGAGCTTCAAACCCTGTTGGGGACAATAGAGACAACCCGGGGCTCTGGAGGAGAGAAAGGAGCTGGGGTTGGGACATGCATTCTAGTCCCTTTGCTGCCTCTGATGTGCTGGGACCGGGTGCAAGTACTACGGGATCTCCTGCGCACCTCTCCATCTAGCGTGAGCCCCAGCTTTGCAGTGGTCCCTCCTCCCGCTGAGCACTTCTCACAGCGGGGAGGAAGCTGAATGGGTGGAGAGTGTACAGGGGTGGGTAGTGAGAGAGAGCTTGGGAGGCTGGACCAGATGGGGAGGCTGTTGAATTCTGGCCTAGGTTTTAGAACCTGAGCTTGTGGGCCAAAGGCGGTTATGGAAGGATGTAACAGAGGGAAGGCCTGACAAGGTGTGTTTCCGAGACAGTGTGAAAACAGACCAGCCTTCAATTTTTTTTTTTTTTTAAGATTTTATTTATTTAAGGGGCACCTGGGTGGCTCAGTCGTTAAGCGTCTGCCTTCGGCTCAGGTCATGGTCCCAGGGTCCTGGGATCGAGCCCCGCGTTGGGCTCCCTGCTCGGCGGGAAGCCTGCTTCTCCCTCTCCCACTCCTCCTGCTTGTGTTCCTTCTCTCACTGTGTCTCTCTCTGTCAAATAAATGAATAAAATCTTAAAAAAAAAAGATCTTATTTATTTAAGAGAGAGAGAGAGAGACCGGGAGAATGAGCAGAGGGAAGAGGCAGAGAGGATAGAGGACTGGGTGGAAGGCAAATAACAGCCTGCGGAGAGTGGTAATTGCATTAAAAAATTTTGTTTTATTATGGTAAAATATCCATATCATAAAATTGACCATTTTAGCCACTTCTAGGCATATAACTCGGTGATATTTAGTACATCCACATTGTTGTGCAACCATCACCACCATCCATTTCTAGAACGTTCTCATCTTCCCAAACAGAGACTCTGTACCTATTAAACAATAAGTCCTCGTTCCTCACTCTCCCTAGCTCCTGGGAGCCACTATTCTACTTTCTATCTCTATAAATTTGCCTATTTTAGGTATCACATATAAGTGGAATCATAAAATATTTGTCCTTTTGTGTCTGGCTTCTTTATTATTATTATTATTTAAAGATTTTATTTATTTGAGAGAGAGGGTACACCAGTGGGGCAAGTGCGGGGTGGGAAGGGGCAGAGGAAGAAGGAGAAGCAGACTCCCCACTGAGCAGGGAGTCCGATGACACAGGGCTGGATCCCAGGACCCTGGGATAATTATCTGAGCTGAAGGCAGACGCTTAACTGACTGAGCCACCCAAGTGCCCCATGTCTGGCTTATTTCATTAGAATGATGTCCTGGAAGTTCTGTGTTGTGATGTGTATCAGAACTTCATTCCTTTTTAAGGCTGACTAATAATCCGTTGTAGGTGTAGACCACATTTGTTTATCCATTCATCTGGTGATGTTCACTTGGGTTGTTCTCACCTTTTGGCTCTTGTGATATGATGTTGCATTTAAATTTAAAAATTTGGCTGAGAAAAGTCTTATTATCTATAAGGTATGCTATACATTGAAAAACATTTTTCTGTAGAGAGCTTAGAGCAACTGAGATATTCCTCGATGACCCAGGTGGGTTGGATGACTTGGAGAACAGGACCTGAGGGCTGTGGGGGGAGGGGTGTGTGTGTGCAAGTAGAATGACTTTTTTGACAGCTACTCAAAACTCTGACTACGATCATTACAGAAGGTCTTGGTAGAGGAAGGAAGGCTTCCTGGAAGCCTCCTTTGGAAGGAGGCAGAGAATGGATCTTCTGCCCTTAGTCCCTACCCCTGTGTCTCTTCTTGTTTTTTCTCTCCTACCCCTCAACCAAATCCACTCCCAAGGACGGATTATTTGCTGGAACAAGCACTAACTGACCTAAAACCAATGTTTTTTCTCCCAAGAAGTATTTGCCTTTTTAATCTCATCTCTTCTTAGGGAATAAGATTAGAGTTTGTTCATTGTCAAATGGATCCCAGCGTTTGACACTCAGGTGGAAGAGGTGTGAGCAGTCTTTCTGAGACCACCTCCCTTGCTGTAAATCTTGCTCAGGTGCCCTTCCTCTCATACAGCATTTGAGCTTGAGGAAGAAGGTACTGGTTCTTTGGGGAAGACTTTGTCCTCACAGGAGGAATGGGAGAAGGAATTCGAAATCCAGAGGATGGGAGAAGCATCCCCTTGCTTTTGCTGCTTCTTATCACCACCTTTGCTAGAGAGAATCCAGGCATTGTCCCAGGCGTCTGTGCAGAACTTTGAAGTTTTTAAACTTTTCTGGTTGGGGGAAGTTGAAGCCATGACTCCCTTTCTTTGGGGACTACCTGGAGATTTTAGCATTGGGGAATTTCCCCTTAATTGGTTTCTCGAGGCGTGACTGACCTGCCTGGATAAAGGACACCCCAGCTGTTTGCACGTACAACTGCAAGAGATTCAACTTCCATTAAGTGCTCTGAATGCCTGTGTAGCTTTCTGGTGATGAGCATCACCTCAGGGCTCCCACTCTGCCTCCACAGCCCAACCCCTGAGACTGAGAGGAGGCTTGGGTTATCCCAGGTAACCTCACAAAGATGTGACAAGAGTTGGGTTTTTGTGCTTCAGTAGGGAGGAATAGAAAGAGAAGGGCTGGTGGATCAAGCAGCCATTGGGACAGGGTGCGTTCAAGGAATTTGCGAATCTTTGGATACCCAATAAGGAGGACAAAGGTTGTAGTATGGCTATCAAGCATTCAGTCATTCAATTCGTCAAAAAAACACTTACTGAGTACTTCTTATATACTAAACGTACTTCTTTTAAGAGATAAAAGAAAGGTCTGTTTTCTGTGTGCACACAGGTTGAGGGGAAAGGCAAGTTCATAATCAATTATAAGGCAGAGAGTGGAAGATTGTATTTCCCCAAAGTGGCCATAGTAATTATTCTAAAATAGAGTATATTACTAAAAAATTTAATGTCTAGTAAGGCTGACAGATTAGGAGATATTTAGTACGGAAAAGATAGTTCAATTGTAGTCACAGATTTCAAGAGGAGGGGGCATGCCATGGCACGAGGGGCTACCTGGAGAAGCGTGAGGGTCTTTAGGAGAGGAGGGTAAAACTGGGGCAAGTCCCATTGTGGGGGCGCCTGGGTGGCTCAGTCGGTTGATCGTCTGCCTTCGGCTCAGGTCATGATCCCGGGGTCCTGGGATCGAGCCCCGCATCGGGCTCCCTGCTCCGCGGGAAGCCTGCTTCTCCCTCTGCCGGCCTCTCTCTCTTTCCCTCTCTGACAGATAAATAAATAAAATCTTAAAAAAAAATAAATAAAGAGTCTCCATTGTGGTTTCAGAGGGAAGGCACTGATGAGACAGGGTAAGCAGCCTTAGGTTTGGCTACTTGAGTCATTTCAGCGGGCTCTGACACATAGGGATTATCCTTAGTTGTCTCGGACCTGGCCCTGGGATGATGAAGATATGGGGGTAGTAGCTCAGAGTGTGACAGACCAATAAAGACATTGGTTGTGTGTGGGCTTTGGATTGGTTGGTTTGTATTTGAAAAGTATGCTCATGGGTAAGTAGTTTACTATCTCTAGGAATTGGCCAACCCCAAGAGGGCCAATCTCTCCAGGGTTGGCAAGGCCCCAGAAATCAAAGCATTAGATTACAGAAAATAAAAGACATGGTTCATACAGTGGTATTTCGGGTCCCACATGTTTTCCAGAAACTTGCCACTCCTCCATCAAGAAGGGGAATCTATTTCCTTGTACCTTGAGCTTGGAAGATCTTTGTGACCGCCTCGATGGGTCGGTTGTGAAGGAAGTAACACCGCGGCTTCCAAGGTTGGGTCATCAGAAACACTATGGCTTCCACTTGCCTCTTTTTCGGTTGGGATATTTGCCCTGGGAACTTAGACACCAGGTTGTGAGGAAACCCAAGGTATGTAGAGGCTACATTTCTGATTCTGACTGAGAACCCCCAGTTGATGTCCCAGTTGTTAGACTGTATCAGGCACTGCGCATGTGAGTGAACATTTAGATCCCAGCCCCCAGCCTTTGAGCCACACTGGCTGATGCCAACAAGAGCAGAGGTAAGCGGTCCTCAATGAGCCTGCCCAAGTGCGCGTTCGTAAGCAGAATAAATGATGTCATTATTTTCAGCCACTAGTCTTGGGACAGTTTTTTGCACAGTGGCAGATAATGGGCACACAGGGTAAGATCAAGCTGGGTCAGGGAGCACAGGATATTTTGGATACACGTGGAGAGGGTGGAACAGGGATAGGGTTGGAGACAGGTCAGAAAAGACATCCCAGAGATAATAATGGCTAAATCTGAGAGCTTACTGTATGCGCAGGCGCTATTTTAAGGACTTGATGTGAGTCTGAACGGTTTTTATTCCCAACACTTCTGACACCAAATGTGGGGCTTTTCCTCATACCAATCAATTCTTTAACTCTCTGGACACCAGCTGGGTGTCCTATAGTTCAATTCAGTTCTGACACTACCTGGAGTTAGTGCAGACATCACAGGTTAAGGGCTCAGTCCCACAAGACTGCTCCTACCACCCCATCACTGCAGACGCTAATTACAAGTCCCAGGTTATGACCTGTACTTCTGACCAGGCAGTTATAAATCATCCCCTTCTCATGTTTGATAACTTGCTAGAATGGCTCACACAACTCAGGAAAGCACTTTACTTCTTACTGTTACCAGTTTATTATAAAGGCTACAGCTCAGTAATGGCCAAATGGAAGAGATGCATAGGTCAAGGGATGGGGGTGGGGAGGTCCAGGGAGCCTCCATGCCCTCTCTGAGCATGCCAGCCTCCCAGCACTTTGAAACTCACAGAACCTGTTGTTTATGGGTTTTTTTTTTTGGAGGTTCCATCACATAGGGGTGATTAATTAACTCACTGACCATTAGAACTTGAATTTAATCTTTAGCCCCACTCAACTCCCTGGAGTTGTGGGGTGGGGCTGAAAGTTCCAACCCTCTCACCAGAGGTTGGTCCCTTCTTTAGCCTTCTTCCAGAAGCTCTCTAGGGATCCACGAAGAATCACCTAATTAGTGTAAGCTCAAGTATGGAAGGGAGCTGGTTATGAATAACAAAAAATGTTCCTATCTCTCAGGACTTTATTTTATTTATTTTTTAAAAAATTTGAATTCCAGGGGTGCCCGGGTGGCTCAGTTGTTAAGCGTCTGCCTTTGGCTCAGGTCATGATCCCAGGGTCCTGGGATCGAGCCCTGCATCGGGCTCCCTGCTCAGCGAGGAGCCTGCTTCTCCCTCTCCCACTCCCCCTGCTTGTGTTCCCTCTCTCACGTTGTCTCTCTCTGTCAAATAAATAAAAAAAATCTTAAAAAAAAATAAAATAAAAATTGAATTCCAGTGTAGTTAACATACAGTGTTATATTAGTTTCAGATGTACAATATAGCAATTCAACAATTCTTCTATACATGACTCGGTGCTCATCATGACAAGTGTGCTCTTAATCCCCTTCACCTGTTTCCCCCCTCCCCCACCCACTTCCCCTCTGGTAACCACTGCTTTGTTCTCTATAGTTAAGTCTGTTTTTTGGTTTATCTTCCCCCCCCTTTATTCATTTGTTTTGTTTCTTAAATTCCACACATGAGTGAGATCAATGGTATTTATCTTTCTTGATGGACTTATTTCACTTAGTATAATACTCTCTAGATCCATCCATGTTGTTGGATGGATCTTGCAAATCTTGCAAATGGCAAGATTTCATTCCTTTTGATGGCTGAACGGTATTCCATTGTGTGTGTGTGTGTGTGTGTGTGTGTGTATCGATATATCACATATTTATCCATTCATCAGTCAATGGACACTTGGGCTGCTTCCATAATTTAGCTATTGTAAATAATGCTGCAATAAACATAGAGTACATATAATCCCTTCAAATTAACATTTTTGTATTCTTTGGGTAAATACCCAGTAGCGCAATTACTAGATTGCAGGGTAGTTCTATTTTTAATTTTTGGAGGAATCTCCATACCGTTTTCCACAGTGGCTGTACCAGTTTGCATTCCCATCATTCCCAAAGGAGGATTCCTTTTTCTCCACATCCTCACCAACACTTGTTATTTCTTGTATTCAGAAAGTGAGGAAACCAAGCTCAGAAGTCAGACAGCTAGACGAGTGGATAGAACTGGGATTTCAGTCAGGTAGCCTGACTTCCAAGTTCATGCTTTCAACTGCAAGATTATGTTGTCTTATTGATTCACAGCTTCTTTCTTTATCACAGAAAAACAGGGACCACTCGTTCACTCATTTAATAAACATTTATGGAGTGCCTCCTTTGTACCAAGCGATGATGCATGAGCTGATCTGAAGAATGAAGAAGAGTTAGAAGCTATATATGTGAATGGTAATCTTCTAGAAAAAGAGATAAAGACAGGAGAAAACCTGATGCATTTTATTTGAATCTTTTTATTTTGGAATAAAGATAGAGTCACAGGAAGCTGTGAGAAAAAGGTACAGGGAGGTCCCATGCCTACATCAGCTCTCCTTGCTTAAAGTTGGCATCTTGCAACATGATAGCCCAACACTAGCTCAACAGAATTGTTGGGACAATTCACAAGCTATTTGGTTTTCAGTTATACACGTGCTCGTGTGCACGCCTGTGAGTGGGTCAGATTCATCTCCTGTGCAATCTTGTCTAACTATCACCACTATCAAGACGTACAACTCTTCCTTCACCACCAACCTGGTTCAGTGAGTGGGATTGCGACATAGGGTTGATGGAGTTGAACGATGAGCTGGCCAGAGAGGCAGGCAGAGGCCACGTCCTGGAGGATGTCCTCACGTTAGGGGGCTTGAAGATTATATGGAAGTTTTGAAACAGTGGTAAGGTTAAAACAGAAATACCTTTAGAGAGAGGCAATGGGGTGTCTTACATTCACCTTGAGGTGGAAGTGGCTTCCGTTGGGGCCTGTCCTTAGAGTGGACTTTTGGAGCTGCGAAGAAAGAGAGAATGGGGACAATGGAGGTCTGTGTGTGGAGGTGGGTGGGTGCAAGCAACCGGCACCCTGACCCATGTCCGGCCCCATGCACTTTCCTCTGCCCTTTGGTGGTCACTGCCTCCTGAGCTGCCTTTGGGCACCGGCACCCCAGCTTCCCTCACCCCACCACCCTCCGGCCCATCTGACTCTGGAAACAAGCACACAGGATTATTGTGTTTGGGGTTTTTCTGTAATATGGAATGAAATATGGAGCATACCTTTACAGTTTGTCTCATTTTCTTCCTGTCACCAAAGCAAAGTGTTAAGAAGAGTAAGTCATTTTACAGTTGCTCTTACCGCTACTGCATTTAGATGAGAAAAACGATTTGCTTGAGCAAAGTGGCAATCAGATAAATCCCAGGAATTTGTTACTTTAAAAAAAAATGCATTTCGGGGAGGGGTGCTGCCTTGTTCTTTGAGGATGTGGGTCCAGGATTCCTTGGCTTCATTTGGAAGGAGTCCTGTCAGTTCTGTCTATCACCTTCTGAGCTGCGTTGGGATAATAGGGATTATGGAGGCATTGCAGCCCTTTAGAATCTGATAAAACCCTGTCCTTTCTCATGATCTCATTTAATCCTTCCAATGAGGTAGGTAGGGTAGGGTGGGTTATATTATCTCCGGTTGATAAATAAAAGAGGATGAGATGAACCTGCCATCGCACAGCTAGCAAGGAGAGGGGACATCTCTCAATCTCTCCATGTATGGAACAGCCTAGACTTTTTGGGTGACCCATTGGCATATATGTGATCCAGCTGGTTTTCACACGAGATGCACACTCCAGGGAGAAGCAGGGAAAGGCACTTGCCATCGATTCTGTGCTCATTTTGTGCCGGGAACAGAGAGGGCAGGGTGGCTTACTTTTGTTATCTCATTTAATCCAAGACTGGAGAACAACAGAACCCAAAACAAACTCGAAAAGCATTCTCCAGGGCTGGCTTTTAATAAAACTGTAAGTGATCACAGTATCTTTTGGTGGCCTGGGCTTCCCCTGCATGAAGTCTTTCTCTTTCTCCTGGCCTGTATCCTGCCTTTTCCCAGCAGGGGAGAACACCATTCCCACTGCTGTTTATTAAATCCGCATGCTGTGGCTTGCGTTTCTGCAGCTCTTGGGAGACATGGGCTCCCTGTTCCTGCAGCCACTCACGCTCCTGAGCTCTCGTTCACTTGGCCACTCATGAGCAGCCACTCATGGGTCCTTGTCCTAACAGGTTTACCAGGACCTACAGCCTCTGGGGAATCTCCACGAGGTATTTCTGATAATGTGTGGGGTGCCCCACAGGCAGTACCAGCAAGCCTGTCGGCATCCTGACCGCTGTCCCCATGGGAGGGCCAAGTCTTTGGGTGTCCCTGCCTTGCAGTTCTCTGTGGAAGGGTGGAGGCGTACACCTGCTCCCTGCTGTGTTGCTCCCTGCTGTGGGGTTGCCCCATCAAGGCAGCTAGTACCCGTTTTTCTCAGGATTTCAGCAACAAAGCTCTCTCGGCTTCTTACAGAACTCCTGGTCTCCTTAAGACACAGTTACTCATGCCAGGTCCTTGGGAGGATTAACTCCGATACTGGGTGTGCTTGGCACACACACTCCTGAGTAACCAGGGGCACCAATGCAGGACTCAGGGTTCACCCATCTCTCTGCAGCTGACCATAGCTGGTTATTGGGTCAAGTTCAAGGGCCTGGCTCCCTCTCTGCTCTGGGCAAGTTTTCTCAGTATAATAACCGATAAATTTATTTTTTAAATAAATTAAATAAATCGATTATTTACCCCACCTCCCACCTTAAATACTAAAATGTGAGTCACTGATAAAAAGCAGTCAGCAATTGCTGATTATCAACACCATGCCCAGCCAGCACGCTCGGAGCTCTGTGTAGTATGTTATCTCCTTCTAATCCCAGGATGAACCCCAGACAGGACAATTCACCGCCCACGGGATCAGAGGTCGGCAGGAAGCCCGGCACGCACACTGCCCAGTGTTAGAGTCTTACCTTCCTGCACCGTTGTCCCTCATCTATAAAATGAGACAGGTAGAGCATAGGTTCTTTAACGTGTTTTCTGACTCTAAAATTCAATTCTGTTGCCTTTCTCAGGAATATCTGCAATCCAACAAAAGTCAAAACTTGAAACCCCCCCAATGCCAGAGGACCAAATTAAGAAATACATCTGTATCTATATCTACCTATCAATATATCAATGGGTTCTTTTTCTGAAGAGGGAGTTGTTGAAAATTATCAGCTAGAGTTTTTGTTTTTGTTTTTAAATTTGAGGTAACTGAAAGCTCACCTCAGTCTGGCTTATGGAATTAGGGGGTCTTATTGGCTCATTTCTGAAAGGCCTGGAGCTGACTGTGGGCTTCCGCTCCTTATGGCTACAATTGGCACCTTTTACCTTTGCCTGTGGTTCCCCTTTGTCCTCAGGCAGCGTTCCTTCACTGGCAAGGTTGGTCACCAGCAGTGATGGAGGTTTACTCCCACTGGGGGGAGAGAGCACTCCTTTCCCTAATCACTCAACAGTCATTCCTTTCTCACTGATCAGCTCATCCCTGAACTGTTCTCAACAAACACTAGGAGTCAGTTCTCGTGGGCCTAGGTTATAGCCATACTTTGACCAGGTACTACGACAGAGGGGGTGATGTTAGACTGATTGGTATATACCCATCTGGGTCTATCCCTGAGAGCTGAGGGTAGACTGAGTTCTACCCAAGATTGCTTGAGGTAAGGCAGATTCTCCAAAGGAAATTCTGGGTAGTGTATCTGGTCAGGATAGGATAGGTTATGCCACTGTAATAAGCAAGCCTAACATGTTAGTGGTTTAAGACAATCAAGACATTTCTTGCTTAGGTTTTTTAAAAGATTTTATTTATTTATTTGAGAGCGAGAGAGAGAGAGAGAGCACAAGCAGGGGGAGTGGCAGGCAGAGGGAGAGAGAGGACCAGACTCCCTGCTGAGCAAGGAGCCTGATGTGGGGCTCAATCCCAGGACCCCGAGATCATGACCTGAGCCAAAGGCAGATGCTTAACCGACTGAGCCACCAAGGTGCCCCATTTCTTGCTCATGTTTGACGTAGGTCAGCAGGAAGGCTCTTCTCGTGGTGGTCACTCCTGAGCCCAGGCTTATGGAGTGATTTCTCTATTGCTGTGGCAGGGGAGACTGTCACCAGGAGTCAAATGTGTCCACCTGGCAATGACATGTACCACTTCTGCTCCCATTGTATTGGTAAAAGCAAGCCAAATGGTGAAGTCTAGCTTTGAGGGGCCAGGAATGTGCAGTCCTCCTGATTGCCTGGAAGGAGAGGGGAACTGTGTCCGTGAACAGTGAGAACAGGTGCAGAGAGGTCATCAACAAATTACTCAAGGTGTTACTTTTGAAATCATGATTGAAGGAAATGGTGATGAACCAGAAAGAGCACCAACTTTGAGTCAGGACATCCAGGCTGGAGTGTGATTGAAATTTATTAGCTCTGTGCGCCATTTTTCTCAACTGTAAAAATAGGGATAACAGTATTTATTATGCGGGGTCTTATGCCGTTCGATGAAAGGATGTGCGTGAAGGTACACTGTATATTTGTGACTGCCGTGAGTTCCCTAAGAGTTATTTTAACTCTTCTTTGAATCCTTCTACTTATATAAAACCTTAATATCAGTGCTTGTCAGTTCTGGAATGAGCTTGGGAAGGCACTTGCTGACCCTGCCTTTGACCTCTGCTCATTAACTCTGACCCCGCTGTACTCTCCGAAAATGTAGAAGGATGATGGGAATGGTCCTGGTTTTTCAAATAGTCTCCAAGGGGGAAAAATGTTCCTCTGTCTCATTTGTGCTTTCAGTTCACACCTGTGTCAGTGGACTATTTCCTCATCCATGATAGGTAGTTTTTATTTCCTAAGGGTTTTGGTAATGTGAGCTTTCTGAACTACTCAAGGGGAGCAGGTGGGCTGGGACATGGTCCAATGGCAAATATTCCTTCCTGAAAATCCAAAGATCTGGGTTCCGTCTGGGGTTTTGCCACCTGTAAGTTGCGCAACCCCGGGCAATTCAACCCGCACGTTCAGCCTCATTTTGCTGATTAGTAAAGTGCAGATGAAAATTCCAGCCCCATCTTCCACAGACGACTTTTGAGAGGATAAAGGAATTAATATTCCTATTCTATATCCCCACATACGCATAGAATACTTTCAAGGTGGGAACAAGGCACAGAGCCAGGTGCTGAGGGGAGATCTGTTAATTGGATGTGTGAGATGCATGTGTGCCTGTGGCCTGTTGGGCTCTCCAGGGAGGAGGTGGGGGCTTACCCTGGAGCAGCATCGAGCGCTCTGGCTATCCTAGGTACTGCAGACCGGGAGGCAGCGTGTGGGGTGGGAAGATGGGTCCCCCATGGAAACCACACTGGCTGCTCCCCTCTAGGAACCCCTCCCCACTTTGGTGGCCCCATCAAGAAAAGCTGGAGGTAGGGAGTATGCATGAGATAAGGGTGTCTGCTCGAGTGCCCCAGCTGGTATATGGGGTGTATCCCGGGGGTGGTGATTTACCTGTACAAGCGGTAAAGGAACACCCTTCTGAGCTTTTGCAAATCATTCTGACCCAGCTTCCCAATCCTGAAGGGGGCAAGAGGAGAGTCTTACAGTAGCCTTTCCAGTGGAAGCGGGTTCACCCCACCTGCTGGATGGGTGCTTCACACCCTCACAGAACGTCCTGACAATGCCTCTGTCCCTTCCCAGCTCTGATTCAGCCACCGGATCCCCTGGTGGTTTTGCTGGAGCAGGACTTTGGGTGAAGGCTAATTAGATAATGCCTGTGAAGCACTTGGAACTCCTTGGAGACGCGCTAGCTCTCAATGTATTATTAATAGTGGTGAGCACAGTGTTTCAAAACAAAGACGTGCCTACTTAAATTCCCGCTGGTGGTGGTAGAGGGTACAGAGGGGAAGTGGGAGAGCAGAGTCAGTCCAAGGGTGCCCATCATTTCAGAAGACCTTCAGCCCCCCATCATGTGATCTGGGGACAGGACAGAGGCAGGGACTGGCATTCCAAGATGGGCATTTTGAGGGCATCCCCTCAATAGGCAGGCAGTCCTTGTATGGGCACTGTGAGCTGGGGAAAGGGTAATTCTGGCTAAACCGGTCTGTGACAGTGATGTGGGAGCCGAGGAGAGAAATCAGCCCGAGTTCCGGCCAGCCTGTGCCCCGTCAGGGTTGCTTCCAATCAAGGGGATTGTGTCAGCTTCCAGGAGACCTGCCCGAGCTGGCTGGCATTCCTCTGAGAGAGGTCAAATGGCTGGGTCATTAAAGGACTAATTTGGGGGTGTCAATTCCTGTGTTAGGGGTTGTGACTCGCCTCCCATAAGAGGATTTGGCTTGGAGGACTCACACCTCTGTCCCTGGTGACCCCTGTGGTTGTACCAGTGGGCGGTATCCCCTAAAAGACCTGCCGAAGTCTCTTACGGACTGGATGTGTGTATCCCCTCAAAATTCCCATATTGAAGTCCTACTCCCAGACGTGATTATGTCTGGAGCTGATTAGGGTTTGGAGGTGAGGTCATGAGGGTGGGCACCTTCGTGTTGGGATTGGTGCCTGTATAAGAAGAGATAGTAGAGAGCTCTCTCCCATTGTCTCTCTACCATGTGAGGAGGACACAGCAAGAGGGCGCCTGTCTGCACGCCAGGAAGAGAGCCCTCCTCAGAAACCGAATCAGCTGGCACCTTGCTACCAGGCTTCCCAGCCTCCAGACCGTGAGAAATAAACGTCTGTTGTTTTAGCCTTCCAGCCTGTGGTACTTTGTTACAGCAGCCGAGCAGACTGAGACGGAGTCCTCCCCTCCAGTCCCTCAGAAGGAGGTCTTATCTGGAAATGGGGTTATCACAGAGGTTAATGAAGTCACTGCTGGAGGAGGGCGGGCCCCTGACCCAGTGTGACTGGAGTCCTTATATGAAAGGGAGAAGAAGGACACCTGGGTGGCTCAGTTGGTTGAGCGTCTGACTCTTGGTGTTGGCTCAGGTCATGATCTCGCGGTTGTGGGACTGAGCCCCACGTCGGGCTCTGTGCTCAATGCGGAGTCTGCTTCAGATTCTCTCTCTCCCTCCCGCTCACTCTTCTCTCTCTCTCAAATAAATAAATAAAATCTTAGAAAAACAAGAAAAGAAAAGGAAAGGAAATGTAGGCATGCACCGAGGGCAGAAGGTGAAGGCCCACAGGGAGAAGGTCATGGGAAAACAGAGGCAGACATTGGGGTGTTGTGTCTCGAAGCCCGGGGGTGCCAAGCATGGCTGGCAACACTGGAAGCCAAGAGAAAGGCCCAGAACAGATTCTTCCTTGGAGGCTTCAGAGAGAGCATGGCTGGGCTGACACCTTGATTTTGGACTTCCAGTCTGCAGAGCTGTGAGAGAGTACATTTCTGCGTTTTAATGTACTTTGTGACAGCAACTCCGGGACACCAGTACTCTGGGGTCTGATGGTTTCCGGCCTTTTCCGCTGACTGCGAACACCCCCATGGTGGTAGAAAGCCAGCCACACCAAGCAGGCCTCGGCCCTCTTTGTTTCTCTCTTTCAGGAAGTCCGTTCGCTTGGACTCTCGGGTTTTCACACCGAGGCCAGGCCTTGTGCTGCCAAGTCCTCACACAAAATGTTCCCAGATACAAAAGAGCTTGGAAACCCAGAGGCTTCGGGCTGGAGAAAAGCAAAGCCGCCTTCCTGTTTGGTGAAAGGACAAGCGTCTCTGAATATCAAAAATCACACATTGTGATTTCTCCTCATGACTCATCAGGTGACATTTTATTAGGGGATCCCCGATTTCCTCTTAGGTCAGTCCCGTCACTTACCAGGGGGAAACACACTAGACCGTCAGGCGGGTTTGGGCATTGAACCGTCTTCACTGTGCCTGGCCATCACCCGCTCACCCCCAGGGGTGCAGTTTGACACCTCCCAGTGTCCCCCTTTCTCCCTCCTCCCCTCCAACTCCCGCTGAACAATTCCCAATCACAGGACCTAAAAATAGGTAACTTTCAGATGCCCAAAACCCAACTTCTCTGTGTCATGTGTGTGAACAAACCCAACAAAATAGATCATGTTACCAAAGCCAGTTGTACCGTGTTATTTAAACGTAGTTTAAATAGTAAATAAGAGTCTTAGAGCTGGCTTTCCTACGTCCACTTAACCACCAGCACCCCCTTCCTGGGTCTGGGCAGAGTCCACAGAACAGCAGGGAACTCTAGGCCACAGACCCCTGGCATTCGCTTGGGGCAGATCATCTTTCAGGGTAAGTATAAACCTCCAGCGACCTCAAGACCAGAACCAACCTCTAGAAGGCCTATTCAAAATAGCACCCCAAGGCTTTGCCTTCGGGGAATGCCCTCCCCCATTGGCATCCTTGCCTTGCTGGGAGGGGCTGATACCATTCACCCGGGGAAAGAAAGCCTTCTTTATTTGTATTAGTGAAGCTGTCCAGTTGACTCAAACCAACTGCGCTTTCTGCCTCCAGATGTTAAGAGCCAGTATAATTTAGGTGAAGAAGAGATACAGAAACTTGTGTGGGAATAACTAATTTTTTTCAATTTGGGTTGCCAAAGGCAGAATGGCCCCAAGGCGTGACTTCTGGTTATTAAAAATGTTCTTGGTTTTAAAGGTCTGGGGATGCTAATAGAAACCAGTCCCCATGTTAAAAACAAAACACAAATATTAATTAATGGGGGTAGATAAGGGTTTTATTTAGAACAGGCAGCCTGCATAGGTTTTTGCTGGTGTGGGCATTGAAAGTATTAAGTGGAGGCATGAGTAGGGTGGGCTCTTGGAAAATTACATAGGTAGGTTAGTTCGTTAGGTAAACTAGTATTAGGTAGTTACCGTGGAGACACCTTGGCCAAGGCACTGAAGCGGATGAGTGAAGAGTCATTCCTACCAAGGGTGAGGAGACAATAATGACTTTTGTGATACATTCCTTACAGCTTTGCGCAGTGGCAGTATCATAGCCAATGAGGTTTATCCGAGGCGCGATTATTGCTAATTGTGATACATTCTTTAGACAATACTCTAACTGTATCATCATAGCAAACCTGATTATTCCCACTTAGGGCCATGGAGTAACTTGCTGGATTCCCTTGGCCAGAACGGCCCAGGCTGCCATATGAATCCAAGTCAGCTTAATTTCAAAGGCCTGGACACATGCTAGCCCTAACACAAGGTGGATTGTGATAACTGGTGTAAAGTCATCCAACAGAAGCCCAGGGGAAGGAGAAATTGATTCCAATTGGGAAAGTCACACAAGATTCTGTGGGGGAGGGAGCACGTGAGCTGGTCTTTCAAAGGTAGTGAGATTACAATAGGCAAAGATAACTGCGGGATAGTCTTGGTGGAGAGCAAACCAGCTCCAGCAAGAATTCCAAAGGAGGCGAGGGCAGGGTTGCGTAAGGAGTGGGAATGACCTGGAATGGCAGTTCTGAAGAATGTGTGATGGAGATGGTCCGACAAAGGCCATATTGTCGAGGGTCTTGAATGCTGCCCTAAGGGACTTGGATTTTATGCTATTAAGCAAGGGGTAGCGATGAGATCATATCTAGAGAGGAGGGTGTAATTAGAGCTGTTTTTTGAAGATAATTCTGATAGCAGAATTATCCGATGGGTTGATGGGTTATCAGGGACAAGACTGAGACCCAGAAAAAGCAGTTAAGAGGCTGATGCGGTTGGCAGGTATGAGTTGTTGCGAGCTGGAACCAGGGCAATGGGAGTGAAAGAAAGGACAGAATCCAGCAGAAGTTTGAATCAACAGGACCACACCACTCGGAGAGTTGAGCAGGGCCAGCTTTGTGGGCGTGACTTCGAAGGGCCCCAAGTTTGGTTTGCTGCTTTGCTGTTGTGTTTTGAAATTCTTAGTCGTTTTTGAATAGGGGGTCCCCCCATTTTCATCTTAACTGGGTCCCACAAATGTTGTAACTGGGCCCACACCTGGAAATCCCTGCTCTGTCTCTCAAAGGCTGTGAGAATGTCAGCGGGTCACGTACTTCCTGGTTTCCTCAGTTTCCTTGTCTATAAAATGAGATTAATAATCATTATAGGGTTCTCAGGAGGACAGGAGAACAGCGTGTTAGTAACAACCACTTTTGACTGTTTGCATGACAAATTTAATAATTATGACACCTTATGACATCATTATGACACATTATGACATCTTAAAAATAGTAGGTACTATTTTTATTCCGATTTTACAGGAAACAGACTCAGAGGGGTCATGCCCCTTCTTAAATATTTTTTTAAAGATTTATTTATTTATGAGAGAGAGAGAGAGAGAGAGAGCAAGCATGAATGGGGGAGGGGCAGAGGGAGAGAAACTCAAGCAGACTTCCCACTGACTGTGGAGGCCAACATGGGGCTCGATCTGACGATCTATGAAATCATGACCTGAGCCGAAACCAAGAGTCGAATGCTCAACTGACTGAGCCACCCAGGCCCCCCTGGGGTCATGCCACTTCTAAGTGGTGGAGCTGGGGTTCAATTCCTGGTCTGCCTAACTCCAGAACCTGAGCTGGCCCCATGCTCAATATTGCTCAACTCTGTCATTGTCACTATAGTTATTATTAATGGGTGTGGGTGAGGAAGGAACAGCAATGAGGCAGAAGTGACCTGGGTGACTGGATGGGAAGGGCTTGCCTTGCTCTGTAGAGCAAGGGGAACCCAGGAGAACTCCCCAGTTGGGGGAGGGAGGGAATGATGAACTTGGCTTTGGGCAGCCTGCCTTGAGACATTCTGGTTTCTTGTTCCATGCATGATCTCAGCTCGCTCTTGCAATAGCTCTATCATGCACATTTTATTTCTGATGGTTCCTAAGGTATGAGCAGAGTCAGCTTAGTGGGTAATAGTTCTAGGGAGACTTCCTGTTACCAGGGTGACTGGGAAGCTCAAAATGCTACCAAGAGTTGGGAATGAGTCCTATTGGTAGAAATTAAGATATCTTCATATGCCAGGAGACTGGCATGATTCCCACCATAATATTGTACTGTGGCTGGTGACTAGGTCTGGCTGCATTCCCCACCCCCCACCCCCCCCGCCCCAGAGACATGTAAGAAAAGCTGGATGACAGGTGGAGGTGTCTTCAGGTGCATGGTGCCAAGGCTCACAATTCATTTCTTCCACCATCCTCCTGATTCATCATTTGCAGCTCAGTGGGATGGAACTCATTAGGTCCCTTCCAGAAAGCAGAGTGTGAGCAGCTGAGGGGTATGGGGAGATGGGGAAGTGCCAAACATTAGGGTGAGTTGGGGGCCAGTGGGGAGGAAGGAACAACATCTCACCAGTCAAGGAAAAGGGCCCAGGACAGGGAGAAAAGATGACCTGCTTTCTGACACCACCAAAGTGAACAGAGCTGGCCTTCGTGGCTTTAATGTCAGGGAGCCAAGAGCACCTAAGGATCTTGGCAGACAGAAGAGGGAGCAGGCCCAGATATCAGCGTGTTTGTTCCGGGGGCTTCTGCAGGTGCAGTGGGATCACCCTTCCCTACCAAGTGTGTTTTTGGATTGCTCAGGACACTGTCAGTCTGAGTTGAATTTTTGCATACTTTTCCTAGACTGGCCCAGCTCCTTAGGAGGGTGAATGACAGTATATGGAGGTGGAAGCATGGGGAAGTCCTATTACTCCCAAGGGGGCCAGGTCTAGGAATGATGCCTGGGCTTTAGAATGGTCCAGAAAACTGTGTTTGAAAAAGGAGTAGCAGATGCCTGGGTCGCTCAGCAGGTTAAGCCTCGGCCTTCGGCTCAGGTCATGATCCTAGCATCCTGGGATTGAGCCCCGCCTCAGGCTTCCTGCTCAGCAGGGAGTCTGCTTCTTCCTCTCCCCTTCCCCCTGCTTGTGCTCTCTCTCAAATAAATAAATAAAATCCTAAAAATAGAAAATAGAGGTTAGATAATAATAGTGACCATTGATTGAGCACTTATATGATCCAGACATTATGCTAAGCACTTTGCGTGAACTATCAGATTTACCCCTCCCAACATCCCTATATCCCCCTATATCCCTAGATGGGATTTAACAGGCTTAACAGTGAGTATGCTTTTGGCTGCAAGTAATGGCAAACCCCATTCAAAGTGGCTCAAGCAATAAGGACATTCATTGACTCACACAGCTCACAGGATGTCCAAGGACAGGATGGGCTTTAGAGTTGATTGGTCTTAAGTCCATAGGAATGACTTCAAAGACCCAAGTTCTTTCTTTCTTTTTTTTTTTTTTTTGTTTGTTTGGTTTTTGTTTTTAGGAGAGCTGGGACGACGGGCAGAGGGAGTTGGAGAGAGAGAACCCCAAGCAGGCTCCATGCTCAGTGCAGAGCCTGATGTAGGGTCCAATCTCACAACATTGAGAGCATGACCTGAGCCGAAATCAAGAGTCAGACGCTTAACTGACTGAGCCACCCAGGGACCCTGACCCAAGTTCTTTCTATCTCTCTGCTCCGCCATCAACAGTGTGGACTTCATTTTAAGGCTGGGTCACCTCAGGGTTGAGGGTTGGCCTCGGGGTTGAGGGTTGGTCATCAGCAGCAGTCAGAGCTTCTTGCTTTGTTCTTTTTCATGTTAAGCCTATGGGAGAGAATTGTTTCTAGAAGTTGTCTTAAAGGAACTGTCCTAGAAACTCTGGGCCAATCCCCTTGTGTCTTTTTTTTTTTTTTTTAAAGATTTTATTTATTCATTTATTTGAGAGAGAGAGAGAGAGACAATAGAGCATGAGCGGGTTGAGGGGAAGAGGGAGAAGCACACTCCCTGCTGAGCAGGGAGCCCAACTCGGGGCTCAAACCTGGGACTCTGGGATCATGACCTGAGCCAAAGGCAGACGCTTAACCAACTGAGCCACCCAGGCGCCCCACCAATCCCCTTGTGTCTTATTGGTCTGGTCTGTATCATGCATCATGAACTGAAAAGCAGGATAAAACCACTTTGATTGGTTCAGATGAATCCAGATCCATATCCAGAGCTAGAGAAGTTGTAGTTAGCCTCCCCTGAGTCACACTGGATGCATGAAGAACAAAATCAGGAGTCTGTCAGGAAAGAGGAATTAGGGACATGAATGTTGGGTAGGCCACCAATAACATCTACTAAAATGAGGTTAACTAATTTGCCCAAGATTGACCTTGAACAAATCAGCTTTATTCTTAACTGCTGTACCATATCACCTAATGTCTTTTCCATCTCAAACATTCCACATGTCTCAATTAGAAACGTTTCAACCAGTATAAGGAAAGAGTATAAATAAATGCTGTTTTCATCCCTGACATATTTAACTTCTCTAGATAGCCATTTTTCAAACATTTTATAAGTTCCAGTTAATGCTGAAGAATATTTTGGCATAAGACATCTGATTGTCAGGGCGCCTGGGTGGCTCAGTTGGTTAAGCGACTGCCTTCAGCTCAGGTCATGATCCTGGAGTCCCGGGATCGAGTCCCACATCGGGCTCCCTGCTCAGCGGGGAGTCTGCTTCTCCCTCTGACCTTCTTCCCTCTCGTGCTTTCTATCTCTCATTCTCTCTCTCTCTCAAATAAATGAATAAAATCTTTAAAAAAAAAAAGACATCTGATTGTCAGTTTATGAGTGGGGTATTTCAGTTTCTAAGTTCCAGATCTCTTTCTGATCCCAAAATATGCAAGTATACAGGATTTCATTCCAAACAAGTCATAAAACTAAATAGTTCATTTATAATAAAAGCTGGGGAAACAAAACAACATTTATCTTCCTTTGAGTTCACTTTTTAAGACAAACTCTCTCAATTCACCTTCAACTGGGAAAAAGAATCAGAAGCAATGTATGAGTTAGACAGTTACCAGTTTCAACAATAGCTCAAGCTGACTTAAATAATAAATGGAATATACTGACTTGCATCTACTGAAAAACCCGGAGCTTAGCAAGCTTCCTTTAGCTCAGTAATGTCACCAAAGATCCTGTGCATTTCATTCTCTCCCATGTGTCTTTTGTGGTTATTCTTTATTTCAAGGTTGGCTCACCTTAAGGTCACAAGATGGCGGCCTGTAACCCCTAGACTACCTCCCTCTTCACATTTGTTGACAAAGGGTATCCCTCAAAGAACTAGAAGATGTCATTCTCCCAAATCCCCAGCAATGTCTCCTCGAAGCTCATTGGCCTGAACCAATCTGTGTGGCTAAGGGGAGGGAATAGGCTGATTTGCTTACCCTACCTCACAAACCTCCCCTTTAGACTTGATCCTCGGTGGCCAGCCCAGACGCAGGGCCTGTAGGAAAGGGACTGGGAAATGACGCTGGGAATGTAACCTACAAAGGTCAACTACAGTAGTTTACAGGAGTAAGTGTTTGCCTCTAGCTGATCAACCACCCCTCACAGAATATGCCTCATAGTTCCAGATGTCCTAGACACAGTGTACAAGGTGGAATAACAAGAAGGGAGTAAGAGAGAAGAAAGAGAAAGACAACAATAATCAAATCGTAGGCACAGGTCATTGGGATTTAGCAAGAGCTCTCTAGCCAACCCAAAGTGTCCATGGGTGGAAAGTTGAAAATCATGTCCTGACAAGGCTTGCTGAGTCAACCCTACCCCCAAAGCCTCCTCCCTCCTCTGTATTATAGGCATTCTCTTCCAAGCCTCTCTGAAAGTCTCAAACTCAATTTGATTTTTCTTATGTTTATCTGAAGCTCTAGCCACGGGCTAGTACCTCCCCACAGAGTGAAGGGTCGCTCCTCCCTGAAACACTTTTTTAGAGGATCCCCACTGAGGATACTTGGTCCTTGATATCAAGGCTGGGGATTGGCCCAGAGTCATCTTTAAACAGTGTCTCTTGAGTTCACAGCCAGCAGCAAACAGAAAGACTTGAATCTCAGAGGGCCCGTGGCTGTTTGGCTTGTCATTCATTCATTCATTCAAATTCATTCATCCCCTCATTTTATAAGTACTTACTGAGCGTCTACTATAGGCCAAACATTATTCTATGCACTGGATTTACAGAATTAAATAAAACTCTCAAAGTCTCTGTCACATGGAGCTTTCACAGTAGTGGAGAAGATAAAATTAAAAAAAATATTTATACTATAAAGTTAGGCAACGATAAATGTGATGAAGAAAAATCAAGCAGGATAAGGGCAAAGAATGCATGTGGGGGGGTTGTTCTTTTTGATAATGTGGTAAGGGAAGGTCTCCCCGAGGAGGGACCAGCATACATTGCCTGCCAGGACTCAACACACAGGGGAATCCCTGAATAATTAATTAATTTGTGACCTGGTTTGGTAGACCCAGAGTTGGGGCTCTCTCAGCACTCTCCCTGGAAGCAGGCCTGTTTTGTTCACTCCAGACTGAGTACAAACTCTTTGGTCTTTAAAAGAGAGATCAAATAAATCATTCTACCTTAAAATGGAAAGGGCAAAAATGCAGAGGAGTAAGTATATAAATACTGATTTGCCTTTGAGTTTTTTGCACATTTACAGATAGCTTTATGAGTGGAGAGTTGGTGTCTGCCTGTTTGTAAATGAGCATTTTCCCCAAATGGGCCCATACGGACTAGCTTCCCCTCACTTGTGGGCTAGTTAGTGAAACCCATGTGGATACGGAGAAAGAAAAGCACCAATCTGACCCAAGCATTCTTTGACCTACATGTTTACGTGGGGGTTAAGAGTAGAATGAGTTGTCACTGAAAATATGTGCTTTGTGTATTTAGAAGATAAGTATTTTTTTATTGCTAATTAGTGTTGGACTCACACACATTTGTCATGTTGGTATGTCAGATTCATTTGTTCTTTCAAACCCAACTACCTTAATTAATCTTTCTCCGTCCACTCTCTGTTACAGTCTGGCTGAAGCTCAGACTGTGAGGCTCTCTGGTAATGGGATTTCTACTCAGCAAATCTTGAATTTCAAAGTGAAATACAGGGCACCTGGGTGGCTCAGTTGGTTGAGCATCTGACTCTTGATCTCACCTCAAAGTGAAATACAGAATTGGAATCCTGTTAAAGAACCTGTCATTTGGTAAATCCAAGAGCTAGCCCTCCCCAGAGAGAATCCAGGAAATGGGGAAATACTGTATTACTCAATGTTTTCTAAGTCTTGGCCTGGGTGTCATTTTCTCCATGAAGCATTTCTTGAATCCATCCTCTCTCCCCAAGAATCGGACAACACTTCCTCCTTTGTGCCCAGGAAAGACCTGTACACACAGGTATCAGAGTGTCTCTGATTTTATTTTTATTTTATTGCAACTGCTTATTAACCCATTTACTTTCATAGGAACTCTCTCCCACCACCCAGCTTCTAGAATACGGGACTGGCGCCCCATTCATCTGTATGTCCACAGCACTCAGCATCTTTTCTGGCAAGTTGTTCTTTGTGAAATGGCCCCAAAGAGTAATTCTTTCAGGACAAAATGAAATACTTAATAGTTTTAAATCAGGTCTCATCGGACTCATATGACTGTGAGAATAGGTGGACTTGGACCCCGATGTTTAAGAAAAATCTAATTGTTGGCTAAATGTAGTATGGATAAAATTCTGTCGCTGATTGAGATTTTTTCCTGGAGAGTGACAAAGACTGTCATTATTCAATTTTTTTTAAGGATTTTATTTATTTATTTGACATAGAGTGAGAGAGAGAGAGCACAGATAGGGTGGAGGGCAGAGTGAGAGAGAGATGTAGACTCCCCACTGAGCAGGGAGCCTGATGTGGGCTCGATCCCAGGACCCCGGGATCATGACCTGAACCAAAGGCAGACGCTTAACCAACTGAGCCACCCAGGCGCCCCATCAATGTTCAATTTTAACAGCAGACCATCTTCTGAAACATTATGCTATTATGATATTACATTTGGGAGGTGTTGTCTTAACAAATCAGTATTCTCCTATAAGTAATATTCTGACCTTAACAGTAATAAAAACAAGGATGACATTTGTGTATCGTTCTACTACTTCCGGGGGCTATCCTATCTATTCTATGATCTGACCCTGAAAAGCACGGTCAGAGGTAATTATTATAATTATGACCATTTAAATGATGACGCAAGAAAGAATGAGTGAGGTTGTTCCAATTCACATATCTAGCAGGGAGAAGAATTGGGACATAGGCCTACAGACCCAGGTTCAAAAACAACAGGTGCTGTTCTGAGTGCGCGTGGGTGGCGTGCGTATGTGTATGTAAGGGGTCTCCCTGGGGTCGGAGAAGGGGACTGCTGATGTCTGGAGGCCCTTCCCAAGTGGCTGAGCTTCAGAGCCTTTCCGTAGTGAGAGTGAGGCTGTGAGAGTACGTGCAGACCCAAGGAGTCTGGCGGAGATGCGAGGCAGGGCCGGAAGGTGGAGGCTTCAAGTCCTACAGCTTGTCTTCACTGCGATTCAGTCTGCACCAGTCGTGATGCGTCCTTGCTGATCTGTGGCCTCTGGTGCACCATGATGGATAGGGCTGAGACCCAGAGAAGGGGAGGAACTAGGCCACGTGCTAGACCCCTATCTCCAGCTGACTTGGCTCGTTTCCCTTGCCCCAGGCTGGCGATTTTACCTGCCCCGACAAAGATTTTTCAACGACCATAACCAGGCCGAGCCAATTGAGCTCAAGCTAAGAAGAAACGCCGCCCCAGGGAACATGGTCATTAAAAACACCTGCGGCAGGATCGTAGCAACCCCTGGCCCACAGTGCCACGTCCAAAATCCTCGGGGCCAGATGCGTTTCAGGACACAGAATATTACCTAACACCCCTCGCCGAGAGTCTTGCGGCATTGGGTAATCAGGCATCTTATTAAATCTGTGGCCAAAGGGATGGATTGCACACTGAATGAGATAAAGGCTATTCATAGGCTCACATCAGTCCGGGTCAGCCCTTGACAGCCAGTGGGTTAGGAATTAACTCGTGGTTTGGGGAGCTTCTTGTATTTCAGAAATGTGGGTGAGGAATGACAGACCTGTGTCCTATTTTTTTTTTTATAGGAAGGCTCCACGCCCAACACCCAATGCGGGGCTTGAACTCACAACCCGGAGATCAAGACCCCCAGCCAAAATCGAGTTGGATGCTCAACCCATGGAGCTGCCCAGGCGCCCCAGATCTGTGTCCTCTTTATGCCATCGCCACCCCCTTTCTCCTTGTCATTCATCTCAAAGACAAACATATTCTTTGGCTTCCTGGGGTTGACAATGGTCAACACGAGTCTCCTTGGAAAGATACCACGGCACCACCCTCCGGATACACCTCAACGTGTGAAGGCCAATTTTTTGAGCCTGAAGAATAGCCTTTAGATGTTAATAGCTAAAGGTGGTTTTTCTTATTGTTATGTTAATCACCACATATTACATCATTAGCTTTTTTAAAATTTTTATTGTTATGTTAATCACCGTACATTACATCATTAGATTCATTGCTTGTGCATAACACCGAGTGCTCCACGCAGAACGTGCCCTCTTTAATACCCATCACCAGGCTAACCCATCCCCCACCCCACTCCCCTCTAGAACCCTCAGTTTGTTCTGCAGAGTCCATCGTCTCTCATGGTTCGTCTAGCTAAAGGTGGTTTTATGGAAGTTTGGCAAATGAGCGGCTTCCCCAAGAATGGTCAGACTTCTGTAGCCGGAGGGGGCCTTGGGGGGGTCCCCCATGTGAGTATGCCAGCAAGAGCCTGTGGGCAGGAGTGTGGCTCTCCATGGAAGGGACAGACAGGACAGGAGGGCTGCAAGTGCAAGCTTTGTGCCGGGAAGAAGTTGTTGGAGCTGGATAACTGAGGACTGGGATTCAAAATGAAGGCTTGGGGTTGTAGGTCTTAAATAATGAGAAGTCGGTGAAGGTTTTGAGCAGAGACTGACAGGATGGAAATGAGGCCCAAAGAATGAAGGGCTCCTTGTTTGCTGCACTTGTCAGCTTCTTCCAGCATCTGGAGCTCCGCTCCTATTCTGTCCTTTGTCTGAAATGCCCTTCCTGGGCTCCTTCCTGCCTGGGCACGTTCCCACTCGTCTTTCAGGACCCAGCTCAAAAGTCACCTGCTCTGTGGAAACCTCTCCTTGACCCCGGGGAGCATTAAGGCTTCTTTCTCTGTGACCCCATAGGCCTTTGTGTGCACCTGATGGCACTTGTCTCATCGACTGTGATTGTCCTCTGAGTCTTGTCTCCCTGAGCTGACCCACAGCTCCCCTAGGGAAGGCACTACATCTGTTGTTGGACTGGCACCTGGTATAGTGCTTGACCCACAAGAGTTCTAAGCAATTGTTAATTGGAAAAACAATTCTTCTATGTCTTCGGCCGTCCTATAATATTTTCTCCATTCCCGTTTTCCTTTTTCTTAAAAAAAAAAATTGATAATGTGTGCCTGGGTGGCTCAGTCTGTTAAGCATCTGCCTTCAGCTCAGGTCATGATCCCAGGGTCCTGGGATAGAGCCCCACATCGGGTTCTCTGCTCAGTGGGGAGCCTGCTTCTCCCTCTCCCTCTGCTGCTCCCCCTGCTTGTGCTCTCTCTCTGTCAAATAAATAAATAAAATATTTTATTTTTATTTATTTATTTTTTTAAGATTTTATTTATTTGACAGAGAGAGACACAGCGAGAGAGAGAACACGAGCAGGGAGAGAGGGAGAGGAAGAAGCAGGCTTCCTGCTGAGCAGGAAGTCCGATGCAGGGCTCAATCCCAGGACCCTGTGATCACGACCTGAGCTGAAGGCAGACGCTTAACTGCTGAGCCACCCAGGTGCCCCTAAATAAAATATTATTTAAAAATTGATAACATCTATGTAATTGCGGTAACAAATCTTCCATAGTCTAAATTTTGGGATGTAAGAGTTACCACCATCCTCTGGTGAAGAACTGTGGGATTGTGGGGAAAATAAGACTCATGAAATAGTCAAGGGTGGAGGTCATTGGAAGTTGCAGGGGGTTGTCCCCCCAAAGATGTGTCTGAGTCCTAAACCCCAGTACTTGTGAATGTGATCTTATTTGGCAAAAGGGTCTTTGCAGGTGTCATGGAGGTAAGGATCCCATAATGAGATGGTCCTGGATTGGCTGAGCCCTAAATCCAATGACAGGGGTCCTTATAAGAGGCAGAGACACAGAGACACAGAGTCACATGTGAACCTGAAGGAAGAGGACAGAGTTTGGAGATATGGGCAGAGGAACACGGAGGATTGTCAGCAGCCACGGGGGCCTAGGGGACAGAGCCTCCAGAGGGAACCAACCCCACAGACGCTTTGGTTTTGAACTTCTTGCCTTCTGAACCATGAAAGAATAAATTTCAAGGATGTGGTAATTGTGGCAACAACATGGGGAATTTAATACGGATGCCACTGAGGATTTCGAACAGAGTCACCTAATGGTCTATGGGGATGCTGAGGAGCCATGTCTCATTATGGTTAGACACTCAGGATTGGTATTAGGTGGTCTGGGTGTCGTCCTAGCTCTACCCTTAGCACCTCAATTCCCTTGTCTGAAAAATGGGGATGATGGCATAGTAGCTTCTTATCAGGCCTACCATACAAGGCTCTGGCCGGGAGGGGATGGGTAATTGAGACAATAGATGAAAAGTATTTAGGGACACCTGGCTGGCCCAAGCAATAGAGCATGTGACACTTGATCTCGGCATTGTAAATCCAATTCCTGTGTTGGATGTAGAGATTGCTTAAAAATAAAATCTTAAAAAAAAAAAGTATTTGGTGTGCACATAGGAGACACTCAGTAAATGTTATAAATGCCAGATGAAGACAAGAGAATAGTTTAGTGGCCTGCAAATGTTACCTGCACAACAATGGCAGTGTATTTGAAAGTGGTATTCAACTTTCAAAATTGCTGAAAACCAAAAGCATCCCAGTTTTCCACTTTCTCATAGGTGTACAGCCTGCTTCCTTTAGGTCCCATCTTTGTGCTGATTTCCAGGCATCTGTTAAGTTATCAGAATAATTTAATTTTAGAGTTTATCAGTCATCAGGTGAAATGTTTTCCACCCAGGATGTCTGGAGGGCTCCGGTCCTTAAGTGTGGTAATGGGAGTCCTGAAGCTCTTTTCAATCTGTCAGGAAGTCTAACAGAAACTGCATCATTTGTCTGGGGGAGAAGGGCACAGCATAACTGAAATGCTAAGGGTTTGTTTTGTGTTGTTTTTTTTTTTAAGCTTTTACTGGAATGATATTTGCTAAGTGTGGTAACACTGGTTATCTTATGGGAAAATGAGTTTACATATGAAGTTTGTTTCAGATAAAAGTTTACAAAATATGGGGAACACAGGGGAAATAATAAAAGTGTCTTTCTAATGTTTGACAACCACTTAATGTTATGTTCTCTTCCATTATGTTATGTTTGTTATGATCTCTCTAGGACAAAATAGAGGCCCTGAGAGGTTCAGTAAATTGTGTATGGTCACAGTTGTGTAGTAGTAGAGACAAAATGGTTACACAGGATTTGACCTCCATTCCCAGACTCTTTCTCAAAAAACCTCCTATTTTGCATGTCTTCTGAGGATTCTCAGATGTTTGGTCTTTACTGCATATCCATTTGTTTGGCATACAAGTGTGAATGGGACCGCCCCACGCCACGCCCCATTCACAGAGTTCATCGTCCAGGTGGAGACATACCACAGGAATCCTTGGGCAACAAGTAGCAGAAAACCAGCTTTAGTAAGAATGGGGATTTATAGTGAAGATCTTGGGGGTACCTCGTGGCACCCAGCAATAGGATGGGGGACAGTTACCAGGAGCACCAGAACCAGGGACTCCCACCGTCACAGCTTTTCTTTGTCCTTGGCCTCTGGACTCCGTGTGTCTACTTCATTCTCTACCCTCTACCCTCCCAAAATTGGTTTCCTCTAGGTCCCAGGTTCACGTGGTAAATATATAGCTGATGCCAGTAACAAGATGACCTCAAAAAAGGTAAAATTTTTTTTTCTTAAGTAGGGTTCCAAGCCCAGTGTGGAGCCCAACACAGGGCTTGAACTCACAACCCTGAGATCAAGACCTGAGCTGAGATCAAGAGTCGGATGCTTAACCAACTGAACCACCCAGGCACCCCTGATTTTTCTTTTCTTTTTTTTTTTTTTGATGGGGGCTATATGGAATGCTAGTTAGAGCACTAGAAAAGGGCAATTAACTTAGATTTGCCCTGAAATCTGATGTTTGGGTCAGGGATTTACACTATGTATTTTGTAATTATGTTCCTGTGGAAGAAAATATTGGGCCACATCCAATTACCGTTCAGACCCTGTTGCGTGTCGAAGGCAAGAACCTACTAGCCCATTGCAGGCAGGGACTCCAGGGCTGGGGTGAACCATCCAACCCTGCTGCTTTCTCCTGAAAGACTTTTGGTGCTGATTAATCAACAGGGAGACTTGCCCTCTTTGGAAGTGAGGGAAAGGCCCTCATGCTACACAGTGTCTGCCATTCTTCTGGGATGCTAGCTGTCACCAGGGAGGGCTGATTCTAGTCCTTTGAATTTGTCAGTTTGATTCTCCATGTCCAGACAAAGGTGATCCAATTGGACCTGGTTATTCCTTCCTTCTTTTCTGACCTATTACATCATTCAGTCAAATCAGCCTATGGTATACTGTTCTTCTTCAGGAACTCCAACTGATTTGCAATTCTGGCAATGGTCCTATGACATCACTGTCCCCCTGAGGGTGGCGAATATTGGAAAGTGCATTTGAATTTTTCAATTATTTTGAGAAATATTTTTCAAAGCCATTCATTAAAATATTTTTTAAAAATAAATTTTATTTATTTATTTGTCAGAGAGCGAGAGAGCTAGAGCACAAGCAATGGGAGGGGCAGAGGGAGAAGCAGGCTCCCCGCTCAGGAGGGAGCCCGATGTGGGGCTCGATCCCAGGACCCTGGAATCACGACCTGAGCTGAAGGCAGATGCTTAACCAACTGAGCCACCCAGGTGTCCCCATTCATTAAAATCTTAAGTGCATAGTAAGAGCTATGTGTTTTTTATTTTTAAGATTTATTTATTTATTTGAGGGGGAGGGGCAATGGGAGAGGGAGTGAAGCAGGCTCCTCACTAAGGGTGGAGCCCAATGTGGGACTTGATGCGGGCCTCGCTGCAGGGCTCGGTGCAGGGCTCGATCTCACGACCCTGATTTCACGACCTGAGCAGAAATCCAGAGTTGGATGCTTAACTGACTGAGCCACCCAGGCACCCCTTGATGTGATTTTAAAGGAGCATTTGTAAGGCCTTTCTGTTAAAGCTGTTTTCCACACGGGACAAAATTCCCATATTATGATCCTTTTTAGGCACCGAGAACCACCATGAGCATGCACTTTACACCTTAGAAGAACGATCCATCCCATCATCTACCATTATAATCTAGGTTAAATATGGTTATGGGCTTGGTCCCCACCCCCTTTGAGCAGTCTGGCTGTCCCCATGTCCCCTTCTCAGGCTGCAGGCATCCCTTCATTTCTGGTTGGTACAAGCATCTCTTCCTTTTTTCCTAAGGCCTCTGATTTGCTCCCTCAGGTGAGAAGGGTAAGGCTTCAGTTCACCTGGGGGGAAGAAAGGCATCTGCCCTGTAGTTTAGCAAGCTCCAACTGATAGCCCAGGCCCAGCAAGAAGTGCTTCTTCTAGACTCTTCTTCAGAGCCTTGGCCAGGTCCTCTGCAGACCAGCCTCTCTGTCACAATGCAGGCCCCAGTGAGGCAGGATCCTGGAGACGTTGCTTGGAAAGGGGGAGTGTCAGGAAGAAGGACACGGGGCCACCAGTAGGCCTAGCCTAAAGTCACAGAGCATGTTTGGGTCAGCAGAGCCCATATCAGAACAAATGGGGCAGGCACGGGATGTAGGGAGGTGGAGAGGCAGAGGCAACACTCCCTTTCTCTGTGATTTTGTCCAGTGCCTGCCCTGCATTGTGTACAGTGTGGGCTCATTCTACACATTCTTTCCCTAACTGAAATCCAAGGCGGGGGGCTGTTTTACATTTGGAACCATACACAGTTGTATACCACATAGATCAGAAGAGTCCTTGGAGACTGAAGCGTTCCGTCATCCCAGGCGGACATGATTCTACAAGCAATTTATGAGATTTCAGTGTCCCTTTCTCTTGGCCTACCCCCCCCATGCCACTCACATTTCTTTACACCACGTTTTATATGATAATCCCTTGAGTGTTTAACACTATATATGTTTTTTAAGCCCGAAGAAAAACACATTTTCCTCTCCCCTTCATTTCTAGTTATCAAAGCACCGAGGCATTTGATTCAAAAGCAAAACAAAAAGCAAAGACACAAGGCCAAATTATGCTCTCCCTGGACAGGCCCCGTGTACGTGTTGGATTAAAGAACCGACTTGGTTCACAGAGAGAAAATGACATGGATTTTTTAGAAAAGACAGAAGAGAAAAGTAGGTCAAATTTTTCAACCTTTCAACCCTGTCATTGTCCCTTTAAAACTCTTACTGTCAATGTTGGGGGAAGTCAGGGCAAAGCCACGGGCTGCTGAACTCAAGCTCCAGTCAAATAAGGAGCTTAGCGTTGGAGGAAGTGAGCGGGAGTCCTGGGTCTCCAAAAAGACATGGTACCGGAGAGTCAATTACTTTTTTAGTTGCGCGTTTCAAATCAGGGCTGTGGGATCAGCAATGCACATTTTGCCATTTTTGGTTGCCTTCTCATACATAGTGGGAAGAAGAATTCAAATTTAATCATAAGAAACTCGGGCTTAGACAAGTATTTTAATGAGATGTTCTCTCTTTCTGAATGAGAGCTGAGAGAGCCAAGGACATAGTCGTTCAAACACCACCAACAACCCACCCACCCAGCCCCACCAAATATTGAATACCTACTACATGTCTATTCGTTTCCTATGTGCGCTGTAACAATTTACCACGAACTCCATGGCTTAACAGAAATGTATTCTCTCACAGTGCTGGAGGCCAGAAGTCCAAGGTCAGTGTCAGCGGGGTCACATTCTCTTGGGAGGCTCTAGGCGAAAATCCTTCCTTGCCTCCTCCAGCTTCTCATGACTCCAGGCTTTCCTTGGCTTGTGGCCGCCCCACTCCAGTCTCTGTCTCTGTGGTCATGTGCCCTTCTTCCCTACGTCCCTGCCCTTTTCTCTTCTGTTTCTTGTAAGGACACTTGTTACTGGCTTTAGAGCCCACCCCAATATTCCAGGAGGATCTTCTATCAAGATCCTTAACTTAATTACATCTGCAAAGACCCTTTTTCCATATAAGGTCACACTCACAGAATCTGGATGGACCTATCTCTTCGGGGGCCACCGTCTAGCCCACGACTATGTCTGGTAGAGTGAAAGGCAGCTGCGTTCTGCAGCGTCTTATTTGGTCATGTTGTCAGAGCAGGGAGACATGACTATAAGTGTGTGCTTGGCACTGGAGACAGATATAAACATGTCTACATTTAGAAGCGGGCGATGACATTTCTGGATGGGCTTTTCTCAGCAGAATTTATAGGAAGGACATCACCTGATCTGGGCCTTCAGTAGGATTTTTGTTTTGTTTTTATTTCATAAGAAATGTGTATTCAGGGGCACCTGGGTGGCTCAGTTGGTTAAGCGTCTCCTTCAGCTCAGGTCATGATCCCGGGGTCCTGGGATTGAGCCCCATGTCGGGCTCCCTGCTCAGTGGGGAGCCTGCTTCTCCCTCTCCTTCTGCCTCCCCCCCACCCTGGCACACCCCTTCCCCCACTCCTGGCTCCTGCTCTCTGGCTCTCTCTATCTCTCTGTTAAGCAAATAAATAAAATCTTAAAAAGAAATAAAGAAAGAAATGTGCATTCAATGCAGAAATTTAGAAGTTACACATAAGCAAACAAGAAGCAAAATTTAGTCACTAATATTCTCACCACTTTGAAATAACTTCTATAAAACCCTTCCAGAGTTTTTCTGTTTATGTAAATATATTTAAAAATGCAATTTCCAATTAACAAAACCAGAATATAACACTCCATTTTGTGACCCAGTGTTTTGACTTGTCAATATGGCAAGAACATGTTTCCATATTAATACCTTTATAACATGTATTCCAATATTTAGTTGCTAGTTAGTGTTCCACTAATGGCTGTATATAACAATTATTTAACCAATCTCTTATTGGTTAATGTAAGTCGCTTTCAGACTTTTGCTATTTTGAAGAATGTGGCGATGAATATTCTATAACATCATCTTTGTGTGCTTGTGTGGCTATTTTTCACAGGGTAAATCACTGGAAGTGGGGTTGCTGGGTGCAAAGGCATATACTTCTATAGTTTTTTTTTTTAAAGACTTTATTTATTTATTTGAGAGAGAGAGAGAGAGAGAGAGAGAGAGAGAGAGAGAGGGAGAAGCATATTCCCCGCTGAGCAGGGAGCCCGATGTGGAGCTCAATCCCAGGACCCCGAGATCATGACCTGAGCTGAAGGCAGACACCTAACCAATGAGCCACCCAGGCGCCCCCACTTCTATAGCTTTTGTGGGTTATTTTCAAAGGGTAATCTGAACGGTTATAGCTAGGGAAGGCAAGTGCTCACTTCAGCAGCACGTATAACTAGGGAAGGCAATTACATTTTGGTTTTGTTTTTATTTTATTTTATTTTTTTGGGGAGGTGTGACAGCCATTAGTTCTCTTCCAGCTTTAAAACTCCGTGACTCCTGGATTTAGGGATGTTGGAAGGTCTCAAAGGGAAAGTTGTTGGCTTGGAAGAATTCTAACACTTGTAGAGCCTGCATATCCACATGGACCTTGACATTGCCCAAGATTACACTAAGAAATAAGACCAGACAGCAGTACTCTGACCAAGGGATTAAATTCCTTAATTAGTGTTTGGGACCGATCTGGGGTTCAGTAGGGACCAGAGAGGAAGAGGGGGATTGGTGGGAAACACTCTGCTTAGTCCTGAGGTCTGCCTCAGGGGTTCTGCCCACAGGATGGCCTATCTCTGTATTGTTTGGTCAGTTTCCAGTGCTGGTGGATTCTCTCTGTGTCGTTGGTTCATATTCTCTGACTCGAAGAAGATGGTTGCATTAGCCAAGCGCAGGCTAGCCTAGAGCCCCCTGCTCTGCAGGAAACTTCTCTGGTTGCTGACTAGCCTGTGAACGGTGGCTTCTGCATCCAATGCCCCCCTCCCTTGACCCCGGTCAGTTGTGCTCAGCACCACCGGGCACCAAGCATATTAACTCTTGTGTGAAGAACCTATAGGAAGAGGCAGGATGTGGCAGACATTTAGAAACTTAGAAATGTGGGGGAATTCCTGGTGGGTTCTTTGAATTCCCAGTGACAAGAGACTAGTTAGGAAGAACTGACATAAAGCAGCCACGTGGTACCTGACGGAGCTGAAATAGGATGAGGTAGTGGGAATGGAAAATCGGAAGACGATCCTAATAATGATAGTGGGCATTTATGGGGTGCTTTCCGTGTGCTGGGCCCTGTTCTCAGCACTTGACATGTATAGTAAAACCAAGTGATAAATCAATATCCCATAAAACACAATGGCTATTGGTAATTATCCCCGGTCCTCTGCCTGCCCCCATTCTCATATGGAAGCTGAACAAAAGTCTCTTCTTTCTGTCCACAGTCCCGACGTGAACCTTGATCTTAGTCCCTCTCTTTTCCTGGCCCTTCCCCTTTCCACTTTACACCAACTTTCAAATCCAGCTCTCCTGCAGCTGCCTTGTCAGACTGCCCCGCCCAGGGTCACTTCCTCCCGCTTCTTGCCCTCCCCGCACCCCCCCCCCCGCTTCCCCTCCCCCCTCCCCTGCCCTGGGCACCCAAGGAACCATTTTTGGTCAGTCGAATTCAGCACATGCTCTATCACCTTCACATTCGTGCTTTTGGTGACAAGGCAGACCCCCTGAAAATACCGTTTTTCATTCTCTTTACCGTAACAGAAACCCACATTTTACACCACTGAATTTTTTGGGTGGTTCTTCTCACCTCTGTGTTATGGGGTGGAGGGGTGGTTGTCGTGCGTTCACTCATTTGCTCCTTACAGCAATATGTGAGGTAGGCATTGCACCCCCCCCCCCCCCCCCCATCCGACAGGGGAGTTAACTGAGGCGAAGTGAAGCGATTAGGTCAACATTCTACAGCTGATAGTGGGACTCAAAGCAGGAGGGCCGACTCTAGCTTGCATGGCGACCACGCGCCGCGCCCTGGTCCCACCTCCCAGGGACAACCTCTACACCGAGGTACATTCACTTTTCACCGCTCTGATGGGAGTTTTCTTTTCTTCCCAACGCATTTACTCCAGGAGCGACTCCAACTGCTTGGCCCGCTTACTTTCTTGTCCTCCTTGCTTTTCCGACACAGCTTATGGCTGCTCATGTACGCTCGTCTCCACCGTTTCCCAGGTATGAGTTTTCAAACCAGAGTTTTTTGTTTTTGTTTTTTTTTTAAGATTTTTATTTATTTGTCAGAGAGAGAGAGAGCACAAGCAGGGGGAGTGGCAGAGGCAGAGGAAGAAGCAGGCTCCCCGCCGAGCAGGGATCCCGATGTGGGGCTCGATCTCAGGACCCTGATGCGGGGCTCGATCCCAGGACCCCAGGATCATGACTGGAGCCGAAGGCAGATGCTTAACGGACGGAGCCACCCAGGTGCCTTCAGACCAGAGTTTTATATAAACCTCACGCTTTTCCCCACATCTACAACCCATCTATATTTACTTACTAGTATTTATCTCATTTTTTAAAAATCAGCTCACATTTTTTAAAGCGAATTTAACAAAAAACACCTTCCTGACTGAAAATGGGCCAGCCACCATGAGGGAATTATTAATTTTGTTTTGTGTGATACTGGGTATGGTTTGTTTGTTTTAAGATTTTATTTATTCATTTGAGAAAGAGAGAGAGATAGTGACAGAGAACATGAGTGGGGACGAGGGGAGAAGCAGACTTCCCGCTGAGCAAGAAGCGCGATGCGGAACTCGATCCCAGGACCCTGAGATCATGACCGGAGCCAAAGGCAGATGCTTAACCGACTGAGCCTCCCAGGTGCCTCTGGGTATGGTTTTACAGAAGAAGATTCCTGTTTGCTGGAATTATGTGCCGAAGTATTTCAGGGGTGAAGTGTCTCAATGTCTGTAATTCACTTTCAGGGTGTTGTGTTGAACAAAAAAGAAATTATAGATGAAGGAAACCTAAATAATGTGAACGACGGTAAAACTTCTGTGGTGGGGAGATGGATGCTCACTGGACAACTCTTTCTATTTTTTTTTTTTTTTAAGATCTGAAAGCTTTCAAAAGAAAAAGTTGAAATTAAAAGTGTACTTCCTCTCACCAACATAAATGGAAAACTTCTATTGCTTGCTATACTGAGAAGATAACTCTAGAAATAAATGTATTGAAAATAAAACAGCATCTTTACATTCTAACTAAGTGGACCTGCCTGATCAAGGCTCTGTGCCTATTCTCTTAGCAAATAAAGGGGATTAGTGCGTATTAGCAAAGTGTTAAAGAAATCGAGTCACAACCTAAGAATTCTCCCTAAATGATTAAAAGAGAATCGAGAAGGGAAAAACTCTTTTGTTACATATTTCGATGTTACTGAATGCCATGCCCTTGTACCTCTTACATCACCAGAGATATTCATGCTATAGCTGGGAAAATACTGTTCAAACTGCATTTTCTCCCCTTCCTTCTATTAAACTTACCCTGAAACAAACAAACAAACAAACAAACAAACAAACTAATCCAACATCCATCCAGCTATTCAGTCTCATCATCTTAGGCTGTTTGGGCACCAGAGGAAACACACATATTAATAAGGGCTTGATGTGGGAGACAGAAGACATTGGAGAGATTTCTAGCAGAAATGGATTTAATGCAAAGAGTTGGGTACTGACAAAACTGTGAAGATGGGAAGGCGTGGAGGTTGGAGCCCCTTTGGATTCATAGTCACACCTGGAATTTCGGATTCACTTGGAATTTTGGAATTCATTTGGAAGGAATTGCTAACTCTGTTGCCAACGTCCACCACTGCCTTACCCATGGGCAGGCTGGTGACCAGGTGATGGAATGCACTGGAAATGCCCACATCTGCTGAGCTTGCTAATCTCCTGCTGGGTCCTCTAGCTTCCCAGTATCACAAAGGGGCCACCTCACTGCACAGCTTATGAACAAGTCACATGGAGATTTCTACTTGCAAGGGAGTCTGAGGAATGTGGCTTTTACTCTTCTGGCCCCTGGAATTGGGGGGGAGGCAGGTAGAAGGAAGAGGAAATGGGTGCTGGGACTCAGTCGGTTAAGCATCCCACTCTTGATTTCGACTCAGATCATGATCTCAGGGTCATGAGATGAAGCCTGACATGGGGCTCTGCACTGGATATGGAGCCTGCTTAAGATTCTCTCTCTCCCAAAATATTTGCAAACGACATATCAGATAAAGGGCTAGTATCCAAAATCTATAAAGAACTTATCAAACTCAACACCCAAAGAACAAATAATCCAATCAAGAAATGGGCCGAAGACATGAACAGACATTTCTCCAAAGAAGACATCCAAATGGCTAACAGGCACATGAAAAAGTGCTCAACATCACTCGGCATCAGGGAAATCCAAATCAAAACCTCAATGAGATACCACCTCACACCCGTCAGAATGGCTAAAATTAACAAGTCAGGGAACGACAGATGTTGGCGGGGATGTGGAGAAAGGGGAACCCTCCTACACTGTTGGTGGGAATGCAAGCTGGTGCAACCCCTCTGGAAAACAGTATGGAGGTTCCTCAAACAGTTGAAATTAGAGCTACCGTTCGATCCAGCAATTGCACTACTGGGTATTTACCACAAAGATACAAATGTAGGGACCCGAAGGGGTACATGTACCCCAATGTTTATAGCAGCAATGTCCACAATAGCCAAACTGTGGAAAGAGCCAAGATGCCCATCGACAGATGAATGGATAAAGAAGAGGTGGTATATATACACAATGGAATATTATGCAGCCATCAAAAGGAATGAGATCTTGCCATTTGCAACGACGTGGATGGAACTGGAGGGTGTTATGCTGAGTGAAATAAGTCAATCAGAGAAAGACATGTATCACATGACCTCACTGATATGAGGAATTCTTAATCTCAGGAAACCAACTGAGTGTTACTGGAGTGGTTGGGGGTGGGAGGGATGGGATGGCTGGGTGATAGACATTGGGGAGGGTATGTGCTACGGTGAGGGCTGTGAATTGTGCAAGACTGTTGAATCACAGATCTGTACTTCTGAAACAAATAACGCAACATATTTTAAGAAAAAAGGAAAAGAAGAAGATAACAGGAGAGGAAGAAAAGGGGAGTATGTCAGAGGGGGAGACGAACCATGAGAGATGATGGACTCTGAAAAACAAACTGAGGGTTCTAGAGGGTAGGGGGGTGGGGGGATGGGTTAGCCTGGTGATGGGTATTGAGGAGGGCACGTTTTGCATGGTGCACTGGGTGTTATGAACAAACAATGAATCATGGAACACTGCATCAAAAACTAATGATGTAATATATGGTGATTAACATAACAATAAAAAAATTAAAAAAAAAAGATTCTCTCTCTCCCTTTCCCTCTGCTCCTTCCCCTCCACCCCCCCAGCATACCCTCTCTCTAAAAATACATAAGTAAGTAAGTAAATAAATAAATCCTGTCTCATTATTTTTTTTAGCTCTGCTTTGTAATTTTTAGCATTCGATCCCTTCATCTGAATTCAGCCACAAAAATTTGAGGACATTAAATAATAAACACATTCTAGCCATTATTATTACTTTATTCCTGATAGCTAGCACACAGAATGTGTGTGTGTGTGTGTATACACACACACACACTTTTTTTTTGTTTAATGCATGTGACAGAATGTATATTTAAAGACAAATTGCCAAAACAGAATTTGCAAATCCGTTCAGTAAAATATCATCAAAGACCTCTAGTTTCCCCAATGCATGGGAAATCACAAATCTTCATGTATGAAGAACAGAACAGTACCTTCTATGCAGTCAACTGCAGACAGGACTTAAATTTGGAGCCAACTGAGTCATGGCAGCAAGGAAGTCCAGAGGACTGGAAAGATGATTCTAGAGAAAGTATTCCCCTGGTGAAAATAATTATTTGCCCTACGAAGAGATTTAGCACAATTATACTTTTAAACCCATCATTTAAGATAATCTCAACTTGCCCATTCTTTACCTTTGTTCTTCTGCCTTTATAGTTTGCCACGAACTCCAAGGGGGTGGATTTCCTGAGGAACTGAGTTAAGTACCACCTCCTTCCCTCCTTACGCTACAGAATCTTGCCATCTGGCCGTGGAGGGAAGTCAAACAGACAGTGTTTTAAGTGCCTTATCCACCCCTCCAAGGCTCTGTGTGACTCATAGGTGGGAGGATAGAAAATGTGGGTAAGTTGTTACATTTCGTAAGAACAAGTTCTTTCCCCTTTACACTTATAAATTATATGGCAATGGGCAGAGCTATACCCTTGGTATCTCTTTATGTGCCATCTAATCCCTGTAAGCAAAATTAATAACAGTAAGAAAAAAAATTCTTTAGGAGCTTGTTGGCCCGTCCCTTACGAAAGGATTCCTTGCTATGAAGATGACAATTTTATGCAATCAGATTCAGCCTCTAGTTCCTCTCGGGCCAAACACCAGAAATAGAGAATAGAATAGTTGAGGTAAAGAACATTATCATTACTTACTATAGTTAATGGATGGAAGGCTATAGAACCGACAGATAGTATGAACTTGAAATCCAGGCCCACGGAAGAAAATGTTAGCTTCTGGAAACGAGGCTCAGAGAATGGATGGAAGGAACTGGAACTCATCCCCCTCTGTGATTTGGAGATAGCCTACTTACGAAATTAAAGTGCCAGTAAGCAACAACCCTAAAATGTAACTAATGTCAGATAAGATGTAATCTAGGAAATTGTAATATGCCCATCATGAGGTAATGTTGTAATGGCAGTAGCTTTTGGTGGCTGATAAGGAATATTGGAAAAAGTGGCAAAGTGTGAGAATGACAGTTTTTAGTTTCTCCGGCAGGGACCCCGCCTGCCGTGCCCTGACCGCTGACTCAAGTACGCTTTCCTGGGTGGTGGGCGTACTGCTGCTTTGTGGGCAAGAGTGGATCCAGCTATCAGCTGGAAGCTGTCCTGGGACCTCTTCCCACTTCTCCCCAGCCTGCACCTGGACTCCTCCAGCGGCTGAAAAATTTTAAGCGGATTTCCCAAGTTTTAATTCACCTGCGGGCAGGAGAAAGGGCTGAGCAGGCTGGGAGGCAGAAGCAGGAGTGGAAGGAGTGTGGTCAGAATTTGGGGGCAGATGGTCTTCAGTCCACTCTCCCAATCCATTTTCCTCTCTGTCAAGTGAAGATCATAGTATGTTCCACATGGAGTCCTGTGGAATGTTCACCAGGTAATGCATTCAGAAAGCTCGCGGCCTCCCCCAGATCCATCCACCTGAAGATGTCAGTTAGTTTGGCACTCTTGTTTCTCTAGGCGGATGAAACGGTTCGCCCTCTGCTTTTGTTCATTCCTTCTTTTTCTCCTCCCTCACACATTGATGCAGCAGACATTTAGTAAATGAGGCTCCTGTGAGTTTGGGCAGTGTGAATTGACCTTCCGGCCAGGCTAATACCACCCTTTTGACATACAACGAAGGCCTTTGGTCGCCGTGGTGGGCATCAGAAGGCACGAGGCTCATGGGGTTGAGTTCCCTCTGGAAGCCTTTTCTGAGCATCTTGGCTCTTCCTTTGTGCTTTCCCCAAACGCTGTGCCCAGAGAGGCATGTCAGGATAGAGGTGGAGAGCATGGATTCTGGGGCCAGGTTGCCTGCATTTGAATCCTTGCCACTTCGTAGCAGGTGCTTACTCAGCTCTCTCTATAATGTGGGGAGAATAACAGTACCCACCTCTTGGGGTTGCTATGAGGATGGAGGGAGTTTGTGTGCAAAGAGCTCAGAGCCTTGCCTGGCACATAGCGAGTGCTAGGGATGAGTTAGCTAGTATTACATTAGGTTGAACCATATGGAATTTCTGCTTTTGATGGGCAAAAACGACCCAATATTGGCAACTTTGGTCCAACCTGATGCCTGGCACCCTGCTGCTTGCTTAAAGCTTGTCTCCCATGCTGGGGCTGCTGGCTCCATGGAAGTGTCTGTATGCTTCTCTGCCTTACCCTGGTGACTTCCAAGGCGAGACCAAGGTCAGAGTCACTTTCACTCTGGCCAGTTTGGCGATAGAACAGGTAAGGAAGTTTCACAATGTCCTGCCCAGCATCATGTCACAGGATGCAGGGTGGTGGTGATTCTGGTGCTTGGGAGGAGGTGAGGAGAGGGAGGTCCTGGATGGTTTAGCCACCAGAGAGCTTGGCCCTGGCAGGAGGCCAAGTCACCAAGCCCGGTTGTCATTTGAGTACCTAATCCTCCATCTGTGCTCCCTGTCGGCTGCCTCCTTGCTTCTCACTGGGGGCAGACCCTTATCCCTAGGCATTCGTCCTAACCTTGGAGCTGGGCACCTCCAACCTTATGACCAAAAGTGTTAAAATATCCCTCTCAGATGGAAATCCAGTGCAATCTTTCCTCTGGCTCATGGCAAGAACAGTCCAGACCTACACCTCTCTGTCCAGAAGCAAATCAATGGACAGCCATAAAATACAAATAAGGGGCGCCTGGCTGGCTCAGGCGGAAGAGCATGTGACTCTTGATCTCAGGGTCACGAGCTGAGCTCCTCATTGGGTGTAGATATTCCTGAACTAACTAAATAAATAACTTTAAAAAAATAAGTAAAGTTTAAATGAAAAACACACACGTGATAGGTCTTTATTTCAAGACACGGGGACCATCGCTATTCCACAATGTTTATAGTCAGGGACAAGAAGAAACCGACACAGTGGTCTGGTGGTTCAGCTGTCACATCCCTTGATGTCCCCATACTTGTTCCTTGGGGGCAGTAGTGTCTTTTTTTTTTTTTTTTTGGAGAGCAGAGTGTCTTAATCATCCTTTGTTTCTGCAGTGCCAAGTCTAGTGTTTGGCATAACATATGTGATCAATAAATATTTACTGAATGACTGAAGAGTAGGTACTCAGGAAATGTTTGTTGGCTGATCCTCATGAACTCTGGTGTAATTACTTTCTCCCCTGACCTGAAGCCTGGCAACTTTTGGGTGTGTGACCAGGGGAACCGAAGGGTAATTAGGTTGTACTTCATCCCAATTCATGTATCAACATACTCTGAGCATGAAGAGCTCTGAGCATTGACTTGGGGTTTCATGGCTCTTCTCCTCAGGCTGTGATGGCCGCTCATTTTAGAAGGTTCTCTTCTTAGCTTCCAGAGAGGCTGGGGGAGATGGAGGGAAGGGTCCATCTCAGCCTGACTCCCCCCACTCAGGCCCTTCTCATGAACTTCCCTCCTCCTGACCCCATGTCTCCAAGAAAGGGGAGTCATTCATTCTCACAGCAAACATTTTTTGAGCTTCCGGTATGTGCCAGACTCTGTAGGGGGTTGAAAAGAAATGGCCTCTGCTATCAGAGGGCTCAGAGCCTCAAATGTGGGAACATAGGATTTTGAGAAGTTAAGAGTTTGTGTAGAGTCATAAGTAAGGAGGCAAAGCAAAGTGAAACAGCCACTGCGACCACGAACCTACAATCGGAATAACAATGCACATAGTAAATTTATCCTGTGCTTTCAGTGCTCAGCTTTAGTACTTGTAAAACCACATCTGTTCCTAGACTTTAGCTCCAGAAGATATGTGACATGGTCCATATTTTGAGTCCAGAGCACTCAGGAGAATATATGGACTGAACAGTGTCTCTCCAAAGTTTGGGTGTTGAGGCCCTCACCCTCAATGGGACTGTACTAGGAGATGGGGCCTTGAAGGAAGGAATTACAGTTAAATGAGGTTGTAAGGATGGGGCATTCACCCCATAGGACAAGTGTCCTCCTAAGAAGAGGAAGAAGACACCAGAAGTCTCTCTCTCCTGGTGAGCACACAGAACGAAGACCATGTGAGGAGAACGAGAAGATGATCGTCTGCCAACCAGGAGGAGTCCTCCCCCAAAACCCAACTCTGCTGACATCTTGAGATTGGGCATCCAGCCTCCAGAACTGTGAGAAAATACATGTCTGTTGTTTGAGTCCCCCCAGTCTGTGGCATTTTGTTCTGGCCACCAGAGCGGACTCATCTAGACCAGTTTTAACTTTTCCATCAGTGCAGATGCAGAAGTAGATAAATTTATAACTTTTTCTCTGCAAAATTTGTTTAGATTGGAAAGCTATTTGCAAATATCCAAAAGGTCACTCACTCAGCTTAAGTATTCAAATAAGGGATGCAGCTCAAAAACCTTTCTCTCCTTCGTCAAAAATGCTAACATCTTTCCCTGGTTCCCCCAATCTCTCTCTCTCTCTCTTTTTTAATACATTTTTTAAAGTTTTTATTTACTTATTTGACAGAGAGAGACACAACGAGAGAGGGAACACAAGCAGGGGGAGTGGGAGAGGGAGAAGCAGGCTTCCCACTGAGCAAGGAGCCCGATGTGGGGCTCGATCCCAGGACCCTGGGATCATGACCTGAGCCGAAGGCAGATGCTTAACGAATGAGCCACCCAGGTACCCCATCTCTCTCTCTCTCTTTTAAAAGATACTTTATTTTTTTAGTAATCTCTACACCCAACATGGGGCTTGAACTCACAACCCTGAGATCAAGAGTCATACACTCCTCCGCCTGAGCCAGCCAGGCGCCACCTCCCCCAATCTCTTTAAGCTTTAAGACGCTTTCATAACAAATGTGTTTGGAAATAAAGATGCAATTCCTGCATCTTATATGTATTTTCGGTGGCATGTAATGCATGTTGATTTAATGCATGAGCACAGATTTTATTTATCCACTGCACTGTGAGATCAGGGATGGGCACAGGGGAGCGCTAGGTGAATAATGTGATCGTACTCAAATAACATCTGTTCCCCAAAGTCAGACAGCCCAGTCCCGTGGCAGGCATTGATGGGGGCCACTGGTGGGACACACACCACCTGACCCTGACCAGCTTCTCTTCATTTTGTTCTTGCATGTATTGATACATATTTATACAATACTATGTATATGCAATCAGAATTTGTTGAATTGAATTATGTAAATGTGCACTTGCCCATAGTATAAAAATGATACTACCAGGATAGGCGCCCTCCAATCCCACGGTAGGTCTTATTTATACACCTCATAAAGAATGCTAAGCTCTGAGGTATCTGTAGAATCACAGCTTTCATTTATTGCAGGGGGAAAAATATTTACAAGCAGGGATGTGGAATTTCATTTGTTTTGACACGTTGTGGGAGGTGTTCTCAGAAAGGTGTTTTGAGAAAGCACCATGTCATCTACCATTGATCTTATTTGGGGATCACCAGACTGTGCAGGGAAAATGAACAGCCTATCTTTGAGGACCCCTCTGCAGCGAGGTGGTGGCCCTTCCCTCCACTGCACAGAAAGCCATCATCCTGGTCTTTCCTCACCTTCTTTCCTTCATCTCTTGTCTTTCCTTCATCTCTTGTCTTTCCTTCATCTCTTGTCTTTCCTTCATCTCTTGTCTTTCCTTCATCTCTTGTCTTTCCTTCTTCTTCATTCTCCCTTTTTTTTCCTCTTTCTTTTTAAAACTTTTTTATTTGTCTTTTGTAAAATAGGAAATTGCTGGGTTGTTGGTCAAGCTCAGGGGTGAATGTGTAGTCATGTTTTTGGGAGGCAACCACGTGCCAGGAACAACCTAGGAAGTGGGAAGGATGAAAAAAATGAAAGTATGAGTGAACATAACTCTACATGTATATGTTTCTGACATAAAACTCTGTATATGTGTTTCCTCTGAACTTTTGGGGAAGATTCTGTTTCTTGCTGCTGGCCTAGTCACTCCCCATCCAGGCTGATGACTAGAGGAAGCCTTGACTGATTTATTCCTGAAAGAGCTTCAGAAGGGGGAGAAAAAGAACAGCTCCTGGGAGGATCCTGGGGCAAAGGCACAGAAGGGGAGAGGAATGGGGATTTGAATAGGTTGCTTTCCTTCCCTTTAGCTTTTATTTTTCTGCTTATTTATTTATTTTTAAAGATTTTATTTTTTAAAAGGTTTTATTTATTTATTTTAGAGAGAGAGCATGCGTGTGAGCAACCTTGAGCAGGGGGAAGGAAAGGCACACGCAGACTCTGCCTGAGTGTGGAGCCTGACATGGGGCTCGTTCCCAGGACCCTGAGATCATGACCTGAGCCTCAACCTAGAGTTGGATGATTAACCAACTGAGTCACCCAGGCTCCCCTAAAGATTTAATTAATTCATTAATTTATTTATTTTTAAAAGATTTTATTTATTTATTTGAGAGGGAGATAGCGAGAGAGAGAGCACAAGCAGGGGAGAAAGGGAGAATCCTCGATCCCAGGACCATGAAATCATGATCTGAGCCCCAGGCAGATGCTTAACCAACTGAGCCACCCAGGTGCCCCTATTTTTTTGAGTAATATCTATAGGGCGCCTGGGTGGCTCAGCCAGTTAAGTGTCCAACTCATGGTTTAGGCTCAGGTCATGATCTCAGGGTTGTGGGACTGAGCCTGCCTGGGGCTCTGTGCTCAGCATGGAGTCTGCTTGAGTTTTTCTTTCTTCTTGTTCCCCGGCTCCTCCCTGCACCTGCCCGCTCTCTCTCAAATAAATAAAGTTTAATTTAAAAAAATCAACTAAACACAAAACACAACCCACCCCCACCCCTGCCCCAAACCATGGGACTCAAATGATATGGAACCTAGAGACTGTGTGGTTTTTTAGAGAGAAAGAGAAGCAGGCCCTGTAACATAGCGGTAAACCTGGACTCTGAGAATTGTTTGGAATTTGCTGTGCAGGGCGCCTGGCTGGCTCAGTAATGTTAAGCATCTGCCTTCATGCACTCTCTCTCTCTGACAAATAAATAAATAAAATCTTTAAAAAAATTTTTTTTTCTGGCCACAGGTCCCTTGGTTTTCCCAAAGCCTTCTCAAGGTCAAGTGATAAATGTGAAGGCAGGCCTGGCCCACTTTGGGGGCAGCAGGAAGTAGAAGAAGCTGGTCTGAAGGTGGCTAGAAGAGCAATGGGTTTGAGCCAGATGCTGGTTGGTGGCAAGCGACAGCCAAGGCGGATTTGTAGAACTTCTTTGCAATCCCTGCTGTTGTCAGATGCCCAGAAAGGGGAACTTGATAAATAATTGAACCTAGGTTGGGCAGACAAGTTAGGTGGGCAGTGGGGAGGGAAATGTAATCTCACAGGTTTGGAAATCATGACTGTAAGAATGATTGTCAGAGTAACACTAATTCCCATTTAATGAACACTTACTGTGTCTCTGGTACTGTGCTTTGTCTGAGTGAACTCATTGAATCCCCCCTGACACCTTGGGAGGTCTCTTACCCACTGTACAGATGAGGGAACTGAGTGTCAGAGAGGTTATGTAGCTTGCTTAAGATCACCCAGATGGTAAATGTTGGAGCCAGGATTTGAACGCCATTGGTTTGACTCTGAAACCCTCATTCTGGGCCATAATGCCACGACTCCCAGCCCTGCTGGTACAGGACCACTAGAGAACTAGCAATTCCTGGTGGCGCAAATCATATCTCAGTTGTCATTTGCCTTTGATCCTTGCACAGTTCCAAGTACATAGCAGGTGCCTAATAAATGATTGTTGACTCAGTTCCTTTGCTCAAGGGGATTATATTCTTGTTGGAAGAAAAAGACTATCATGCCTGAGAAAGAAAACAGTTTAGGACAAAATACCCGATGCCAAAAAACCATGGGAGGGTCATAATGGAAGAAAACATATAATCATTTAGCAGATTGGATCCCATTAGCTCCTTCTCTTACAGTGAGGAAACCATCAAAAATCAAATTAAGATCAGAAGGTTGCTTGATGAATACAGAACCAAGCAAAGGAAATTGGATTTCCTAGAGGGTATATTTTCATCACATGGTGATTGCCCCAGTGAAAAATCCTCCTTCAGCAAGGATTATGTTTGCCCAGTGGACTGGATGTTTGTGTTGGCTAGCTGTGTTCTGTCCTGGTCAGTGCTGGAAAAACACCTACTGTCTCACCCTCCAGCTCTTTCTAGACTCCATGGTAACTCCCCACTTTCTGTTTGCACTTGTCATTACGACACCTCCCTCTTTGGTTTCCATACTCTTTTCACATTACAATTTCCATGTCTACAGTTTATTTTACGTGGATTAGAGTGCCTGCTCTTGAGAACAGTGGGCGGCCTGTGTCCTGATCACCTTGTAGGGGTGTCTCCTGTAAATGGGTACTTGTTAGCCTTAATCAAAGAGCTAGCCCATTCTGGGCTTGCATTGTTTTTATCTTTTCCTATATCTACATATATTTTTACTTATTTAAATAATATTGTTATATAATTGATATATTTTATACTATAATTATAACATAGTTTATTTAAATAAATAACTTTTATTCTGAGATCATTGTAGATTTATACACAGTCATAAGAAATAATACAGGGGCACCTGGGTGGCTCAGCTGGTTGGGTGTCTGCCTTCGGCTCAGGTCATGATCCCAGGGTCCTGGGATAGAGCCCCGCATTGGGCTCCCTGCTCAGTGGGGAGCGTGCTTCTCCCTCTCCCTCTGCTGCTTTCCCTGCTTGTGAGCTCTCTCTCTGACAAATAAATAGATAAAATCTTAAAAAAAAAAAGAAATAATACAGAGAGATCCTCTGTACCTTTTATCTAATTCCCCCCTATGGTAACGCCTTGTAAATCTATAGTATAATATCACAGCCAGGATTTCGACATTGAGACAGTCAGGATAGAGGACATTTCCATCAAGAATCCCTAATGTTGCCCCTTTTTTTAGCTATACCTGTTTCTAACCCCTAATCTGTCTCTAACCCTTAATCTGTCCTCCATTTCTATAATTTTTTTATTGAAGAATGTTTTATAAATGGAATCATACAGTAGCAACCTTTTTGGATTGGTTTTTGTCACCCAGCATTCTTTGAAGATCATCCAGGTTGTTGCCTGTATTGATAGTTTGCTATTTTATTTAAAATTTTTTTTTAGGTAATCATTTAAAGAAATTTTTAAAGATTTTTTTTTTTACTTTATTTTTTGACAGAGAGAGAGACAGTAAGAGAGGGAACACAAGCAGGCGGAGTGGGAGAGGAAGAATGAGGCTTCCCGTGGAGCAGGGAGCCCTATGCAGGGCTCGATCCCAGGACCCTGGGATCATGATCTGAGCCGAAAGCAGATGCTTAACAACTGAGCCACCCAGACGCCCCTAAAAGAAAATTTTTAAAGACAATTTTTAATTAATTAATTAATTAATTAATTTTTAGATAATTAAAAAAGATAGTTTGTTATTTTATTGCTGAGTACTATTCTATGGAAGTGATGTACCACAGTTTGTTTAACCATTCACCCATTGAAGGACATCTGGGTGCTTCCAGTTGGGGCTATTACAAATAAAGCTGCTGTATACATTCATTCACAGGTCTTTGTGTGAACATAAATCTTCAATTCTCTGGGATAAATGAGTAAGAGTGTAACTGCTGGGTCTATGGTAAGTGTGTGTTTAGTTTTTTAGGAAACTGTCAAACTATTTTCCAGATTGACTGTACCATTTTACATTCCCACCAGCAATGTATGAATGATCCAGTTTCTTCACATCCCCATGAGAATTTAGTGTTGTCACTATTTTTCAGTTTAGTTATTCTGGTAGACAAGTAGCAATAGCTCACTGTAGTCTTAATTTGCATTTCCCTAATGGCTAGTGGTGTTGAACAACTTTTCCTCTGCTTATTTGCCATCTGTATATTCTCTTTGGTAATATGTCTCTTCATGTCTTTTGCCCATGCTGTAATTGGATTTGTTTTTTTACTCTTGAGTTTTGAGTGTTCCTTATATATTCTAGACACTAGTCCTTTACCAGGTATGTGATTTGCAAATATTTTTTTCCACTGTCAAATTGTCTTTTCAATTTCTTAAGAGGGTCTTTCATAGAGGAGAAGTTTTCAATTTTGATGAAGTCCAATTTATCTATTTTTCCTTTTATGAATCATGCTTTTTTTTTTTTTGAATCATGCTTTTGGTATCACGTCTAAGAACTCTCTGTATAGCCCTAGATCCTGAGGATTTTCTCCTATTATTTTCTAAAAGTTTATAGCTTTAAATATAACGTTTAAAACCATGGTACATTTTGAGTTAATTTTGTATAAGGTGTGAGAATTAGTTGAAATTTTTATTTCATTTGATTAGGTATATATTTTAAATATATATTTTATATATATTTTAAAGATTTTATTTATTTATTTGACAGAGAGACAGAGAGAACACAAGCAGGGGGAGCTGCAGGCAGAGGGAGAAGTAGGCTCTCCGTGGAGCAGGGAGCCTGATCTGGGGCCCGATCCCAAGAGCCTGGGATCATGACCTGAGCTGAAGGTAGATGCCCAGCCAACTGAGCCACCCAGGCGCCCCCATTTTATATATTTTTTAATGTCTAATTTCTCTAGTACCATTTGTAAAAAGACTATCTTTCCTATCTGTAGGGAATATTTGCATGAGTCTATTTCTGGGTCATTATTCTGTTCCACACTCTATATGTCTATCCCTCTGCCAATTCTGCACAGTTTTGATTATTATAGCTGTATAATATATCTCAAAATCAAGTAGACTGATTTTTCTCTTTATTCTTTTTCAAAATTGTTTTAGTGTTCTAGTTCCTTTACCTTTCCACATAAATTTTAGAATAATCTTATCTATACTTACAAAAATATCTAAGATTTTAATAAGAATTTCATTAAACCTATATGTCAGTTTTGGGAGAATTAGCATCATTACTATGTTGAGTCAATCCATGCCTCTCTGCTGATTTAGATCTTTGATTTTTAAAAAAATCAGCATTGTTTAGTTTTTATCACACAAGTCCATGTTTTGTTAGATCTATACCTAATGAGTAAATGTAAATGACATTATATTTAAAAATTTTTTTGTGCCCACACATTCCTTGCTAGTATATAGAAATAGAATAGATTTTTGTATATTTATTTTATATCCTGCAACCTTGCTGTATTATTATTTCTTTTCTTTTCCTTTTTTGGTATATTCCTAAGAGACACTCATGTCATTTGCAAATAAGGACAGTTTTATTCCTTACTTTCTGATATGTATGCCTTGTATTTCTTTTTCTTGCCTTCTTGCATAGGCTAGAACTTCCAGCACTATGTTGCATAAGACTGCTGAGAACAGACATCCCTGCCCTGTTCCTAAAATTAGGGGAAAACATTCAGCCTTTCACCCGTAAGTAAAATGTTAGCTGTAGGCTTTTTTGTGGATGTTCTTTTTCATGTTGAGGAAGTTTTCCTCTATTCCTATTATTTCCAAGATTTTGAAAATCATGAATGGATATTAAATTTTGTCAAATGCATTTTTGCATGGAATATGATCATGTGACTTTTTCTGTCAATATTGTGGGTTATATTAATTGACTTTCAAATACTGAACCAGCTTCTTATCTGTGAAATAAACCCACTTGGTTGTGGTAAATAATTTTTCTCATATATTGCTGAATTCTATTTGCTAATATCTTGCTAAGGATTTTTTTGCATCTATACTAATGAGGGATACTGGCATGTAGTTTTCATTTTTTGTACTATCTTTATCTAGTTTTGGTATTAAGGTAATACTAGCTTCATAAAATGGATTGGGATGTGTTGCCTCCTCTTCTGTTTTTCTGTTAGAGATTGTGTAGAATTGCTGTTAATTCTTCTTTAAACATTTGGTAGACTTTGCCAGTAAAATTGTGTGGGCTTGCCTCTCTTTCCCCTTCCTCACAATTTAAAAATGTACCTTTAAAAGTATTAAAATGTAGGTCTATATCTATATATAACTAGTGCATCAACTACATGATTAATTACTTTTAAAGGACAGAAATCAAGTTTCCCAGATGAAACATACTTTTGAAGTTCTGTTTACAAAATACAAAATTGCCAGGGCGCCTGGATGGCTCAGTCCTTAGGTGTCTGCCTTTGGCTGGGGTCATGATCCCAGGGTCCTGGGAGGGAGTCCTGTATGGAGCCCTTGTATCGGGCTCCCTGCTCTGCAGGGAGCCTGTTTCTCCCTCTCCCACTCCCTCTGCTTGTGTTCCCTCTCTCGCTATGTCTGTGTCAAATAAATAAATAAAATCTTAAAAAAAAATACAAAATTGCCCTTCACAATTTGGGGGTGAAACTTAATGGTCAAAGCTTCATGTCCCCTTTAGTCCCTTCTCTGTTTGCATAGCAATCCGGTGGCAATGTAAGTAATGTCTGTGTATGGCAAGTTTAAGACCAAACTGTGAATGTCAGCCAGATTGCCTCCTGCCTCGCACACACATCTATGGCTCAGGTTATCCTAGTCTCACACTTACTGTGTGACCTTGGCAAATTATTTATCCCCTTCCGTTTGGTTTTGATAATTGGATAACCACTTGCCTTATACGGTTGTTAGGAGCAAAGTAAGTTCTCAATAATTCCTAGTTGTTATTCTGTCAAAAGTGAAGGGAATGACTTCTTTTAACTGGTCCCTTTAAACTGGGGCAGAGAAAGTCACTATGTCACTTTCTTTAGACACTTATTGGCCCATAGCAGGGTTTCTCCATCTTGGCACCACTGACATTGTGGACCAGATAACTCTTTTTTGAGGGGGAGCTGTCCTGTGCATTGTAGTATGTTTAGCAGCCTTGTCTCTATGTACATGTGGCACTCCCACCCCACAGTTTTGACAATAAAATCTCCAGACATTGCCAAATATCCCCCAGGGGTGCAAAATCACCCCTGGTTGAGAACCACTGGCCATAGTTATGTGAACTCTCACTCATACATACTTGTGGGGAAAGTATGGAAAACACTCGTAGTAAAGGTAAAATACTAATTTAAACCACAGGGGACTGAGGCTATTTCTGACCCTCGGGGATTGGCCGAATTCCTCTCTGGAGTAAATAGCCTTTTGTTTTGCAAAATACCTGGACAGGACACTTCAAGGGTGAAATGCAAACAGGGCCTTCGCCCAGGCCTGGTAGAAGAGGCAGGGAGACACAGCGGTAGTTCAACTGCTCGGATTCGAGGCTGGAGAGGAGGAAGATGGGAGCGGTGAGCCGAACAGGGCAATGCACGTAAGGGTGGGGGATGGGTTGAGCAGCGGAGTGGCAGGTGGTGGCCAGGGGCTGTGCAGATGTGGTTGGGGGAGGAATTCACTGGCGTGGGGGTGGCTGGAGGAATTTTAAGTGCTGTGATGAAATGGGCATCCTTCTCTGCATCACCGCTCACCAATTTCCCACACCTTCTGTGGAGTCTGTTACACCCACAGCCTTGGTGTTTTAAGAAATGGGGCGGGGGGGGGCGGGGGAAGGGCAGGGAGAAGAAAAGAACTGAGGGAGGGGAGATGTCCGTGGGACTGAGACTGAAGGGGGACAGGAAATGGGAGAAGCAGATCTGAGAAGCCAAGCCTTCCGGAATTCTTGGAGACGGGGGAGGATCTCAGACTGCCTTCTGGATGGTGGGGGCGGGCATTGAATGAGGTTTATGTAAATCTCAAAGGAAGCAATGACTTAGGCTGCTGTCTCCATAGGAAAGAAAACCCTTTGCTCTATTTCCTTCCAGTATTTTTTTTCTTTACAGTTAATCCTGGTGTATATGGCCATTTTTCTTGTGGGCCCTACCGGACCCCAGAGGAGGCAGAAGCTATTTCTGTGGCTGCCAAAGCCGCCATTTAGAGCCAGTGCCGGGCGGAGACCAAGCTGCTGGAATTGCAGCCGCCTGGTACCCCTGGAGCTGTTGGGTCCCTGCAGGGAAGGGCTGTCCCGAACTGCCCCAACCCGATGGGTGTGTGTGTGTTGGGGGGAGAGGAGGGTGTTGGTCCTCTCTCCCTTCCGACCTGCATGATACTCTCATCCCCAAAAAGGGTTTCCAGGGTCTCTGAGAGTTCAGTAAAAAGGTCTTTTGTTTTCTCATTCTTAACTTCTCTTCCTGTGACTTGGGCAGAAGTCCTCGAGGACTAGGTTTGAGGGTTATCTGGAGATGGGGACCAGGAGGCAGTGCCTGGGGATGAAGTACCAGCCCTCCCCCAAATAGACTCCTGGCAGGGCTGCCCCGCGGGACCACGAGATGGGTTGAATCCTGGGAAGAATACGGCTTAAATTTAGGTTTAAGTTCAAACTGTAGGGAAGGAAAAAGAATTTTCCTTCTACCTTCGATGGGTAACCTAGAAGGTTCTGTGGCTGAGATGCCCTGCAATAAAAGATGAACGATAGGAAAAGCAAACATCAATTAAAAACATGTATCCCTAGGAGATACCCAGGAAAATTGAATAAAACTCCCTGAAATGGCCCCCAACTCACCACCCTAAATACAATCTTCAGCTAAAGACAAAAGAAAGATGTTGGGGGGATGAGGAGGCCTGTTGAGGGAGGTTACCCGGAAAAGCAAGGTAAACAAGGAAGGAGAAGGTTGTTATGCAGATTAAGTTTGAGTCTTCTCCATTGGTAAGAGTTTATTGGTGATTGAGAGTCGTCCTCTTCCTGGTACAGGGAGGAAGACACAAATGAGGAATTCCTTTGTAAATGTAAATGTCCCTTACAAAAGGCTAAATTCCACTCCGTTTTCAGAGATTCTCCTGCAGTTTCTCAGGAATTATCATCTCAAAACAGTCCTACACCCAAGAAACAGATTTTGGGGTTGCCCATCTGCTACCCTTCAAATTTTTGTGACAACCGTTTCTCAACCTTTGCTCCCACGCCCTAACTCACGCAGGCTCACACAAATATGCATTGACCCATGGAAAAGAGTCCTTTCAAGATCAAAATGGAAAGCTAATAAGGTTGGAGGTGGTGGAGACCCCAGGTAAAACTGTGAGGGAGGAAGTGAGGCGTGCCGCCATCTTGGTCATAGTTCATCAGCCCTCACCCCTCTCCTTCTCTCTTTGTGGACACAACTCTGTCCCTACCTTGCCTTGTTTATTCTTCAAAGGTAGTGCAAGGATTTTGGTTAACTGAGGAAGCCTGAATCGTGTCTCTGCCCACCCCCACCCCCACCCCCAACTCCCAACCCAAATTCATAAATTGAAGCCTGTAGGGGAGAAAAAATTTTTCTCTACTCTTTTCGGTTCTGCAAAATGGGGCGTCTGAAGTAAGCTGACAAAAGACATACTGACGGAAAAGCTTCAGTTGCAGGCATATGGAGCTAACAAAAGGAGTAGCTGGTTGGTTAAATGGTTAAAGTTTGAGGTTTATATTCCTAATTTAGTAGGGGAAAGGGAGTGGGGAAGAAAAGGCTTTTATGGAAAGAACAAATAGATTTCTTTAGGAGTGACAAGTGGGTTTTTAAGAGAACAAATGAGAGTTAAGAAAGTTTGTGATAATGTTCATCTATAAACGAGTGTTCTTTCCCTCTCCTTCAGGGCTGTTGACCTGCCATGGAGAAAGGATTTGGGGTTTTCCCTTCTGGGAGTCAATTCACCCTGAAGAGGAAATTTATGGCAACCTTATTTCACAGAACTTGCCGCTTTTCAGTCAGATAAGGGAAGATCTGAGAAAGCTTCTTTCTGCATTTGTTGATTCCCAGTGGACTTTAGCTCAGTGTAATCCTTATGCCAACGTGGTCTATTTTGGGGTGGTGCATCCTTTAAGCCCTTACCCCCAATGTGACCATATTTGGAGATAGGGCTTGTAAGGAGGTAATTAAGGTTAAATGAGACCTGGATTAAATGAGACCTTAAGGGTGTAGCCCCAAGATGGTGGCTGCCTACAGCCCAGAGGGAAAGCTCTCATCAGACACCAACCCTCTGGACACCTTGATCTTGGATTTCCAGCCTCCAAAGCTGAGAAAATAAATTTCTGTTGTTTAAGCACCGCCCCCTCCCCCGGCCCCCGTCTATGATATTTTGTTATGGCAGTTCAAACAGACTAAGACAGACTACAGCTGTCTTCAAGAACCAAAAAGCTAAGTTTAAAAAATGGTAGAATTGTAGGTTGGGTGTGATATTAGGCACTCTACAAACATACAGGGCCCACCCTGGTGAGGTAGCTCCATTTTTGTCAGAAGTTGAAAAAACTAGGAGACACTGGGAAATGACATGTGTGTTTCTAAAAGATAGGAGTTGCATTTCTCAGAGTCCTACCCTCTGCTGACGTCCTTTCTGTCAGAAACCACCTGGGCCCCCTTCAAAGCACAGTGTTACCTGCTGATGGGTCCACACGTCAGATGCCAGCCTCAGAGCCTCCTGCTCGTTCCCCATTTCTCAGGGCCTGATGGAGGGGAGAGCTGCCAGAGGAACCTAATCAGATGCATGCTATCATCTGGAAATGATTAATCCTAAGGACAGATAGAAGCCATGTTGATAGCATTGATTGGTTCCTTATTTCTGAGTTGGGCCTGTTTCATTGTTTAAGATTCCACTCTAATTTGTTGGGATTTCTCTTCGGCATTGTAAAAAGCAAACTTATTTTGCTGGATGAGAACAAAACCTTTTAAACTGGGCTTTGAAGTTTGCAGCTTTGTAACGTGTCAGCCATCCGAAAACCTCTGCTCTCTTGCCAGCCCGAACCAACCCACAGCCGCGATTAGCATATCAAAGAGTGGGGGGGGTGTCCTGGTGGGGGCTGCTGGAGTGGCGCTGGGCCCACGTTTAGGATGTGAAAAGATACAGGGCCTCTCTACACGCGACCTGCTGCCGGGTGGCTACTCATTTCACCTTTAATTCCATTTCCTGTCTTCCTCCGGCTGAGCACTTTTGACAATTAAGAACACACACACACACACACACACACACACACACACACACACACACCCCTCTCCCTCTGAAAGAACAAAAGGAATTAGAAATGGAAAAAGAAAGAAAAAGGAAGGTTGGCGTCTTAGGGGGTGTAAAACCCAATTTTCCTCTCAACTCTCTCAAAAATCCAAACCGCTCCCACAGATAAATACCCGAACGATTCAATAGTTATTTTAGTGCCTTCGTTTTGACTAATTGCTGGGTTAGAAAAGAAACTTCAGAAAGGTTGGCGGAAGCAATTCAAAGTAAAATTTTACTGTTGCCCTGAGGTGACATCCGAAATAATTGCAACCCTTAATAGCCAAGCCGAGCGGGGTGGTGGATGGCCTGGTTACTCTATACTAACGAGAGACTCTGGCCCTGCCGAGGAAATCGTCCCCAAGAGAGCCTGGCCTTTGAGGCCTGACCAGCAGCTGTAATAAGTCTTGGGGGGCCCCCCCGAATAGGCAGGCCAAAACGGGTGACCCTGAATACAGATGGGGAGCGAGGAGAGAAAATGGACAGAAACTAAAGACTACCAAGATAAACACGTCATGAGAATAAACAGAAAGCAGTAAGGACAGGGAGAGAGAAGAGAAAGATCCCTAAAATGAACTGATTTTGAAAGAAAATCATTTGCATGCCTTTCATGTTACAAGATATACACACGGGTATCATGGGCGAAGGTGGTCAAAAGGTCTGAACTCCCAGTTACAAGATAAAAGGTCCTGGGGATGTCGTGGAGAGCGTGGTGGCCCTAGTTAACGATACGGAATTCTATATGTGAAAGTCACTTAAGGGAGTAGATCTTAAAAGTTCTCATCACAAGAAAAAAATTGTAGCTGTGTGTGGTGATGGATGCCAGTTAGACTTATGGGAATCATTTTGCCATGCATACATGTATGAAATCATTATGCTGTAATATTGCTACACGTGTAACCTAACATACAACCAGTTATGTTAAGCATATAACATGACATACAACATACATACATAACATTATATGTTATGTCAATTGTATGTTCTATGCCGATTTTATCTCAATAAAAGAAAGTAACAGAACAAAAAGCATACATAATATAGAACTGTCTTCTTTTGGGGGGGAACTAAATTGCATGAATTTTATTTTTTTGAAATCCCTCATATATGTAAGGGAGGATATAGTAATGTATTAAGTGCTTCCCAAAGTTTCAACTCTGATCCTTGAGTTAAAAAAAAAAAAAATCAGGAAGGAAACTAATCAAAGTATTAATAGTAGATATGCTTGGGTAGGTAGTAGATTGTTTTATTTGTTTATTTTTAATGATTTTATGTTTAAATAATCTCTCTACCCAAAGTGAGCCTCGAACTCACAACCCTGAGATCCAAGAATCCCATGCTCTACTGACCGAGCTAGCTAGGAAACCCTGTTTTATTTTGTTTTTATAGTTTTTTGTATTTTTCACATTTTCTACAATGGGCATGTACTAATTTTACATGAATAAATATCATGGACTATATTTGATATTGGGGGAATGGTTGTCTTCCCTCTGGTATGCAAGTTTTGGACACAATAGAATTTAAACTAGAAAGAACTTGGAGTGATTATTTCTGCCTCTCAGTTTAAAGGGGAGGGAACTTAGGCACAGGGAGGTTAAATCCAAGGTCATGTAGCTGGTTCCCCAAAGGTCAGAATCTAGAGCAGAGCTGTTTAGTTCAGTAGCTACACATGTGGCTACTGAGCACTTGAAATGGGGCTAGGGCTAATTGGGATGTGCTGTGAGTATAAATATACTTGGATTTTGAAAAATCTTTTTCTCCATGCATGAAAAAAATAGAAAATATCTCAATAATTATATTCACTACATGCAGAAATGATGAATTTCGGATATAATGGGCTAAAATTAGTTTAATCTGTTTCTTTTTATTTTATTGTGGCTACCAGAAAATTGAAAATCATGTATATGGTTCCCAGTATATACTCCTATTGGATAACACTGATGTAGAAAGTAAGTCTTGATTCTCAGCCTAGTGTTCTTTACATCCTACATTGAAAGGGAGGATGTCAAAAGGTAAGGACACATTTACTTCTTCTTTTCTAGAATTAGGTAGTGAAACATTACTCAAAGTGACAATATTATTATTGATTTTGTAATTTCTTGTTTTGTTGAAGATATATAGTTTGTATCTTCCATAGATAATGGAGGATTGTTTATTGCATCATTGCACATAGATATTCATGCCTGAGGTGTTTCCTTGGAGTTATTTTTTGCTGTTATGCATCATTACCACTATGGGTCAAGTTGTTCTTCTTGCCTCCTCCTCAAAAAGACTCAGAACAAGAACATAAATACGCATTCAAACCAAAATTTAAGAATTGAAGGAAATTAGTTTTAAACTCCTTTTATTATTATTTTTTTTAGAGAGAGAGAGAGAGAGAGCACAGGGGTGGGGGGCAAGGGGACAGGTAGGGAGGTGGGGTAGGCAGAGGGAGAGAGAGAATCTTAAGGAGGCTCCACATCCAGTGCGGAGCCTGACACGAGGCTTAATCTCAGGACCCTGAGACCATGACCTGAGCCGAAATCAAGAGTCAGATGCTCAACCAACTGAGCCACCCAGGCGCGCCTGGTTTACAATGCTCCATGCAGTTAAGTGAACATTCCCTAAATCTGTTGACAAACCTGTTATCTTGCCTAATCTTTTGTCACTACGAGTTTCCCTTATCCCAGAGTATGCCATCCCACAGTACTGCTACTTTGGCATAAAGATTGTTTTGAGTTGAAGGCAATTAACTCTCTCCCCCTTTCTGTCTCAAAGCTGGGTATACATTTTGCTTTGTAAATGTAACATACATTTTCATTTGTAAGGGTGTCTCCTCTCATATTTGCAAGAGGACAATGACTCTCAGTCACTAGAGAAGGCACTACTTGAGTCTGCATAACAAACCTTACTAAATAATTCTTATCTTCCAGTAGTTTCCACTATATATTTACCTTCCCACAATTTACCACCCCTAGAAGCTCCAATTTCCCCATCCTTCTCTTCTGTAATTACTTCTCCACAATTTATTGTCCTTGTTAAAATGGTGTGTAAGTGTCCAGGGCTCACTGCTCCTTTGAAATTTCCATTTCTTTTCTGCGGGACCTCCTGCGTGCATATAAAATAAACCTTTTCTTTTGTTAATCTGTCTTTTGTCAGTTTAATTTTTAGGTTCCAGGCACAGAACCTAAGAGGGTAGAGGAGATTTTTCCTTTCCTACACATAGTACTAGACGTATAAAAGCTTTTTTTAAAAAAAAAAATCAGTTGACAGTGCCACTGATGAAGTATAAAATATTCATTGGATTTTTGGGGGGGAAATTCAATACAGATGTTCTTTTAAATGTACATATTTAATCGTATCCCATAAATTATACTTCCAATAGAAGTTATTTTGGCTTATTGAATTAGATATACTTTTAAGAAAGCAGGAATTTATAGACACATCTACAGTGAACAGATTGCTGAACCACCCTGGCACGAAAAAGACATGTTTCACATCACACCCCAAGATTCAAGAAGCTAAGGAGTGTGATTCTTGGGCAAATACTATGTGCTAGGTCCCATGAGGTGGGAGGGGGTGAGGGGACAAATGAGGATGGCCTTGACCATCAGGGGGCCGTAATCTTGCTAGGAAACAAGATTAAATCTCAATCTGCATTAAAAAAAAAGCAGTGCGGCTGGCTCAGTGGGTGGAGCATGCAACTCTTGATCTCAGGGTTGTGAGTTCAAGCCCCACGTTGGGGGGGCAACCTACCTAAAAAAAATTTTTTTTTAAAACGAAAAAAGAAAGAAGAAAGCTGTGTAACTTAGCACTGAATGATGTGGGGTAGGCTCCAGGTACCAGGACTGTTAGGGAAAGGAAAACTCAGAGCAAGATCAGAGGAACTTGAAGAACAGTAAGGAGGAGCTCGGACTTGAGCTGGACACTAAACAGATGGGTTACTATCTGAATGGGAAGGAGAGGCAAGGAGGGACTTTCAGGCAGTATGGACAGAGGCACAGAGACAAGAACTGATAAATTGTATGAGCCCTAAAAGAAGGCTAATAGAAGACAAGCATTGTGAAAGCACGTACCTCATTTCTTTTGTTTACTGCTGTACCCCAAGTGCCTAGAACAGTGCCTGGCATGGTGGAGGCACCTGCTATTACTTGCAGGAATGAATGAATAGACTGCTACTTTTTCAAAACTATATGAAGAGCAGAGAAGGAACGTCTCAAGGCCTCTGTCTCTAGATGAAAGAGAGGGAACTTCTCGGGTGTGCTCCAGGGGTCCCAGAGATGAGGTCTGGGGTACTAGGTGACAGATGCCAAACATGTTCTAAGTGGGTGGCAGACTGTCCAGAGTTGTTTGCCTGAGACTTTGTTTTGGAGAGTGACCTGGCCTTGGCTCAAAGAATTGAAAGAGGAAAGGGGGGCGGCAGGACATTGAGATGGAGTTTGACTCCCTTTCTTACCCATATCTATATGTTTTGGATGCTGGGGTTCTCTTTAAGGTTTTAAATAATTTACAGACCACTCCAGTGATGTAGAGGAAGGAGAAGACATCACACTGAGCATCTCCTGTGTGCCAGGCATTTTTACTCTTATCATTTAATTCTCTCAAAGATTAAATGAAGTGAGCACTTTTTTCTACCCTGGTAAAAACTACATAACATAAAATTTACCATTTTGACCATTTCTACATGCCCAGTTCAGTAGTGTTAAGTGTATTTATATTGTGAAACAGATCTCCAGAGCTTTTTCTTCTTGCAAAACTTTTCCTCCTCCTCCTCCCACCGCCCAGTCCTTGGCCACCACCACTCTACAAATTTGACTATTCTAGGTACCTCATAAAAGTAGAATCATACACTATTTGTTCTATTTTTTTTTTTATATGTGTGTGTGAGAGAGAGAGAGAGCACACAAGCAGGGCATGCTGCAGGCAGAAGGAAAATCAGGTTCCCCACTGAGCAGGGAGCCCAACACGGGACTCAACACGAGGACAGTGGGATCATGACCTGAGCCGAAGGCAGATGCTTAACCAACTGAGCCACTTAGGCGTTCCACTGTTTGTCCTTTTGTGACTGCCTTGTTTCACTTAGCGTAATGTCCTCAAGGTTCATCCATATTATAGCATGTGACAGGATTTCCTTCCTTTTTAAGGCTGAGTTATATTCCATTATATTGCCACACCACATTTTGCTCATCCATTCATCCATTGAATGGATGACCTTTGGGTGCTTCCATGTCTTAGCTATTGTGAATAGTGCTGCTATGATCATGGGTGTACAAATACTGTTCGAGACCTACTTTCAATTCTTTTGAGTAAATGCACAGAAGTGGGATTGTTGGATTAGATATGCATTTTTCTCCTTACTTTATGAGTGAGGACACTGAGGCTCAGGGAACTCCTGAAACTTGCCCCAGGTCCCATGAGCAGAAGGCTGCAGAGCAAGGTCTGACCCTAGACTACCCTGTGCCCATTTCCACCCCAGTCTGAGGATCAGCCTTACCTGTGTGATTGAAGCATACCCACAACTTTAAGTTGGAAAATTGGGGATTACATTTATGGATACTGTTGGGAGCTGCTGATTTTGTGGTTTACACAATTGGAAATGGAAGATGGCTCAGAGCTCTGTTTTTTCCAAGGCTCGAGTTGCATAAGTGGTTGACAACAATAAATTGGCTGAATTCTTTTCTGGACACCAGATTCCAACATTGTTCTGCATTTGTTGCCGTTTTGCAATGATTAAATGCTAACAGAAGTCCGGGGTGGATTGTTTTAGAATTAGCTGACCGGGGATCTACTTATAATTCCTTAACCTTGGGCACATCAATATTCAAAGGCAATTTTAACCCAAGCTGTTTAACTATGAAGTTGTAATGTATGCCAGTCACCACATTGCCAAATAGTTTTAAATCCATATTAAGATTTTAAATGGAATTTAGTGAGTCTGATTTTACAGTGGTTCTAAGATTAAGATGCATGGGGAGAAAAGAAATAAAAGAAATGATTTCTTTGTTTCCTTTCTAATTTTATTGTCCTTTATTCTTTTTTATTGTTTTAAGGTTTATTTATTTATTTTAGAGAGAGTGGGAGTGAGAGTGAGAGCACCAGCAGGGGAGAGGGGCAGAGGGAGAAGGAGAGAAATCCCCAAGCAGACTCCCTGCTGAGCACAAAGCCTGGCCCAGGGCTTGATCCCTTGACTCTGAGATCATGAACTGATGAGGCTCAACCAAGAGTCAGTTGCTCAACCCACTGAGCCACCCAGACACCCTTGTCCTTTATTCTTGATCATCAGTTCAGCTGACACTTGGGATTTGTGCGGTGTGGATGTTGGGGATGGGGGTGTGCATGGAAGGAGAAGAAGTAGTAACAGGGAATGGAGGGGGGAAGGTCAGGGAAGATGGAGGAGATCCCTGGGACGATGTTATATCTAGGCAGATCCTGGGGACCACCTAGGCCCTTTGTTTCATCAAGGGGAAGGTCAAGGTGCAGAGACGTTGAGTGGCTAGTCCTGCCATGTGGGGGGTGAGGGTTCTGCTGGAACTCCTGCAAGTCACATCACTGGCATTCCAAGGGCACTCCGGACTTCCATATACCTATTTGCACCTGCTCAAAAGTTACTGGGGAGCCCAGGCAGGAAAAGAAAGGCATGCTCCAATTGGGTCATGTAAGGATAGTTTTGTAAAGGAATTGCAGGACAAGATGAAGGGGAACTCTTAGGGACAGTGCAGTATGCCAGGGTAGGTGACTTGTGGGGAGCCTCTGTGACTCCTGGGATGGGAAGAGTGAGACATAGGAGTGGTTGCCAGAACCTGGACTGAGACGGCTCTAGGGAGAGGGCTGCCTGATGGGAGCTGCGAACTTTGGTGATTGGGTGGTGGCCTACGTCAGTTATCACTTCCTCTGGAGAGAGAATGGTTCACATTGCAATCTGGCCACTTTTCCTGTGCAGTTATGCACCTTAATTTTAATGGGGTTCATGCTTATCAGTATAATGAATTATGGTAGATCCTGTAGAATTTCATTTCACTTGGGCATTGAAACCATCCATGAGGGGACGCCTGGGTGGCTCAGTCACTAAGCGTCTGCCTTCAGCTCAGGTCATGATCCCAGGGTCCTGGGATCGAGCCCCACGTTGGGCTCCTCATTCAGCGGGGACTCTCCCTCTCCTTCTCCCTCTGCCCCTCTCCCTGCTCATGTTCTCTCTCTCTCTCTCTCTTTCTCAAATATATAAATAATCTTAAAAAAAAAAAAAAAGGAAGAAAAGAAACCATACGTGAGACTGGATATGACCCAGATTGGTAAAAAGGCTTTGTGCATAGTCATGCATTCCTTTGGAGGGGGACGTAGGGGCCAGGTGTGTTGGAGTTGCCTCCTGAAAAGTCTTTTTTGAACCCTGGTATAGGAGGAGAGTTGACTTTCATCATTAAGTGCTGTTCTTTACATCAGTTTCATTAACTTATGCAGCGGATAAATTATATGCTTCATTATTCAGCAATCCATAGTCTTAGTGCAGTGGATTAATAGGGAGTCTACTTTCTGTCACTTCTGTGATTTTATAGCATTGTGTGGGAGCTAAATAAAAGCGAATGGACAAACATTGTGCCTTTCTTTCTTAATCGGTAAACTAAAGCCTATGTGGGTTCTGAGAAGTATGAGTTTCTGAAGTCAGATTACGTGATTCGAGTTCTGGATCTTTATTTGTGTAGCTGTTGGGCTTTAGACAAGCTACCCTCAGCCTCAATTCCCTTATATGTAAGAATGAGTAAAGGTATATCGGTTAGGATTAGGTTCAAGAGTACAAACCAAAACATCCCAAATAACAGTGGCATAGTCACCTATGAGTTTATCTTTCTCTTGTATAAAATAAGTCTGGTGGTAGATAGGCATAGGCTAGGATGATAGCTCCATGATTTTACCAGAGACCTAGGTTTCTTTGATCTTCATCCTCTACCATCTTTCGTCTGTGGTTCCCATATATAAATGACAAGATGAAAGTTGGTGCTCCAGCCATCTCACCCAAATTCCTGACCGAGGGAGAAATGGAAAAGGACAAAGGGGCACATGCCATTAACCTGTCCCCCTTCTTTTCTGCAAGCTTCACTTACCGACTTCCATTTTTCATCCCATTGGCCGCTGCTAATTGCAAGGTAAGCTGGTAAATTAGTGCTTTCATTGGGCATGTGAAGTTTCACATAACGTAGGGACTTTCTTCTAAGGAAGAAAGGGAGATGGATGTTGGGTAGGCAACTTTCGGATTCTGCCAGAGCGGGTGGAGACAGACCTTTTCAACCTTCATGAAGTTGAGATGATAAATCCACATAAAAGTGGTTAGCAAACTGGCCAGCACTTGGGAAGCACTCTTTTCCTACAACATGTAATTATCTAATTCTAAAGCAACAGGATTTATAAGTAATCAAATTAGACAGAACAACATATATATGCTTTTGCCTTCCAAAGTAGTCACTTTGGAAGGCAACATAATACTTCTATTAATTTTGCAGTCAGAAATCCATTCAGAGCCATTTTACTATTTATACAAAAACAACAGCTTTGTTGGGCACATCTTACCACCATCAGCTTCATCATCCATTGTATTCAATAAAATTAGCTTTGAATGGCATTCAAGGGATGACGATTGTTGATGGGAAAGTGTATTTATTTTTAAAATGTTCAGCAAGCTCTAGAGGGAATTCTGGCTCAGTTATCTCCTATTTCCAGAAGCCAAACTTGCCTACTTTTCACACTAATGGGAGATATTTATATGAACATAACTGAGGAAAGTATATGTAAAACATATTTGAACTACCCCTGAAGATCAGTGCAGTCTAAAGTACTTAATATGCTTTGTGTTGACCTTTGGTGAGGTATTTGTGGTAATTTATGCTTATATCTGAAATTGGATAGCGATCCATTAGAATTACACAGATATTCCCATTTCTTTATTAAAGGTAGCTGGAAATTTGGATCTCTATGTCTTTAAACTTATAAGTAGAACTGGTAAATATTTCTATAAGATTAAAATTTTATGAACACATAAGACTCATTTACGTACTAAATCGTGCAATGATTTTTATAAAGTGGACCAATTTTATATATTCCATTTAATACCAAAAACTTGTCATGATGTGGGTTCTGGTCATTTGTTGGTCAACTTGAGGATATATGTTATATTACATGGTCTACCCTGTCATATTGTCCACTCTGACTTCATCAAGTGTAAAGTCTAGAGGTGACCTCAGATATCACCTGGCCCCAATTTTAATTTTATAGGTGAGGGAGCTGAGACTCAGAATTTAAATGACTTGCCCGAGATCTCCTAGCTAATATATGGCAGAGTAGTTACCAGAACTCAGCTCATCTGGGTCCTGCTGTCAGGCCGCTCCCTATACCAGAGTCCTTCTCACTCACTTCAAGGTTGACATTCCCCTGTAAAGTTTTCCCCAGCTAGGGCAGAGGAGATGAAACACTGGGTCTGAGAATTGTAGATCTTGGTCTCTGGAGTGTAGTGAGCCAATGACCACTACTTCTCTGCCAATATTCATTCTTCCTTCCACAACTCCCAAGTTTTTGCTGCGCATTAAGCTACCTGAGCAGACTACATTTCCCAGCACCCCCTTGCAACATGGTACTGCCAAGTGGCTGTTCTGGCCAATGGGGTGTGAGAGAAATGAGGGGGTACTGCTTTGGTATTGTGCCCCCTTCTCCATTCCTTTCCCACTGGTTGGGAAGGTGATACTGACAGAGACACTTCTCATCACAAGGCAGAAGCCACATACTGAGGATAGCAGAGCTGCCCTAACTCTCTCTGGACTGTTACCACATGCAACAAAAAGCAACATTCCGTCTTTGTTTACACGACTGTGTGTTGGGCCCCCTTGTTACAGCAACTGTGAGGGTACCCTGACTAGTACACGTGATGTCAGTTACATAGTCCTGTGATACAGTGGGAAGCAAAGGAAGGTCCAAGTTGTAATTCACTGAGGTCAGTTTTGCTTTGGTGCAGATTTTAAACTTATGCCCTTGGTTTATGTCACATTAAGAACATTTGTGCTACCAGGCAAAGTGGTTCACTAGGAGGAGCATTGACAGGGGGAGCTGGGTAGAGGCTTCTCACATTAGCCTGCTACTGACTTCCAAAGAGCCTCGTGGCTCGTTGCTTCCTTACTTGCAAAATGGAGATAGGTTGTTCAGTGACCTCCTAGGAAAAAATGGTTGTAAAGTATTTGGCAAATGCAAATGCAAGCTTTCTGCCTACAAAACTGAACAAATATAGTAGCTTTCTTGTATCATCCTAATGATTTATAGATTGGCCTTTTTACGGAAGTGGGCTTGACGTTGGCAGCTCCACCGGAGCTGATGAATTCTCTCTGCCTTAACCTTTAAGACTTAGTGCAAGTACGATCCTTTCCTCTATATCCTTGTTAACAGCACCATGATGAAGAAGGCACCTGAGCTATGGAGGGGGGGCTTGGAGACCCCCAGTTGGCCATTCTAGTCTTTTTTTCCAGAAATGGTGTTTGTGTCCATGTTCTGCTGTTTGTTTGAACCTAGAAGTGTTAAGTAAAGGAGACTTGCTTCTTTTTCTTGTAAAAGATTTTATTTATTTATTTGAGAGAGAGCACGAGCAGGGTGAGGGGCAGAGGGAGAAGTAGACTCCCTGATGAGCAGGGAGCCCGATGTGGGGCTTGATCCCAAGACCCTGAGATCATGACCTGAGCTGAAGGCAGACACTTAACCGAGCTACCCAGGCACCCTAAGGAGACTTGCTTCTGAAACCTTTCTGATGTGACCAACATCATGTTTGTAAAAATCACCAAGTCGGAATCATGCCTTAGGCACTCATTCCCATGTTAAGTCCCTGTCTTATACATATCATAGCTCATTGTGATGGCTGAACCACACGCCCAATATTTTGCCTTGGAGACCTTTCTTTGAGTAAGTGACTCCTGATCCTTTTATTTCAGGACTTTCTGGACTTTGCCAGAAAGTGCTTGCTTGTGCCTGGCAGTCCTTAACATTTCCCTCTGGGCAACCTCAGTTCTTTAGTTAGGTTAGTTTTGACCATTAATCCTTCTTTTATCCTAAGCATTTCTATAAGGGATAGACCTGGAACACTTTCAAGACCAGACGCCTTTTTCAAGGGAGGATAAATTGTTCGAGCATCCTAACAGTATGCGAGAACACAGTCCAAGCACATTTTGAAAGCAAACTACAAAAACTGGTGTCAGGACAATGAGTGGACAGCATTGTCGCCATAGTAGCCCAGCATGGAAATGATTGGTTGTTATCAAAACCCACTTACCATGTTGGAATATGGTTTGGATGAAATGACAAGGCTCTGTGATGCAGATAGAAGGGAGGAAGGTAATGATGTGGGGTAGGAGAGGGTAAAGAGCGGAAGGCTCTAGAATTCACAGCTGCTATATGCTACAACTGTTGTATCATTTTTTAAAGAAGATTTATTTATTATTTATTTGAGAGAGAGAGAGAGAGAGAGTTGGGGGAGAAGAAGAAGGAGAAGGAAAGAGAATCTCAAGTAGACTTCGTGCTGAGCACAGAGTGACATGGGGCTCGATCTCACGACCCTGAGGTCATAACCTGAGCTGAAAACAAGAGTTGGATGCTTAACCAACTGAGCCACCCAGGCACCCCTGTTGTATCACTTAATCTCATGAATATCATGTCACTTAATTCTCCCCATAGCCCTGTGTGGTAGGTAGCATCCCAAATGTATAGAGGAGGAAGTTGGGATTCAGAGAGGCTAAGTAACATTCAGTCAAAGAGTGTTGGAGAGGGGTGCCTGTCTGCTCAGTTGGTGGAGCATGTGACTCTTGATCTTGGGGTTGTGAGCTCAAGCCCCATGTTGGACTTAAAGCTTACTTAAAAAAAAAAAAGTGATGGAGAGAAAATCTGAATTTACATTTGCCTGACTCCAAAGTCCTTACTCTTGCCATGATACCATATTTGCTTCCTGGTGAATGGAAAGCATGCCAGAGGAAGGAAAAAAAAACACAGATAGCAAAGTCTGTTACCCCAGCCAGTTTAAACAGATGCTGACAGAAGAATATCACTTGGAACACACCCGACTTAGGAAAATTAGAGAGAATGAGGAGCTACCTTGCAGCATCCTTGGAGAAAACCAGATGTAGGAATAAGAAGTATAGCAAGAATGCTTGCATTACAGAAAGGAGTCAAGCACACAGGGTATGCGATGTCAGCTTGGAAAATGCAAGAAAGCTGTAGCTGAATACTTAGATCCACAAAGAAACAAGATTTACTACTTCTTCTTCTTCTTCTTCTTCTTCTTCTTTTTCTTCTTCTTTCTTCTTCTTCTTCTTCTTCTTCTTCTTCTTCTTCTTCTTCTTCTTCTT
>NW_027397088.1:15308713-15315978 GCF_003265705.2 Callorhinus ursinus | reverse complement strand
TTCTTCTTCTTCTTCTTCTTCTTCTTCTTCTTCTTCTTCTTCTTCTTTTAAGATTTAACTTATTTGAGAGACAGAGAGAGAGCAAGCACCAGTGGGGGGAGGGACAGAGGGAGAGGGAGAAGCAGACTTCCTACTGAGCAGGGAGCCCGACGCAGGACTCGGTCCCAGGACCCTGAGATCGTGACCCAAGCCGAAGGCAGATGCTTAATTGACTGAGCCACCCAGATGCCCCCAAGATTTACTTTTATTAAAAAACCACTAATGATTTAATGGGTTGAGACCCTTTGAAACCTTAGTGGGGTGTGAATGTCATTTGCAATTGGGAAGGATGTGAATCTTTGGGGGCCAAAGGGCACAATCTTAGGACAGCTCTCTAAGATTTTGGCCCTTGGTATATACACACCATCTCCCAATTATTCACTCAAACACTAGTCTAGGTAATCCTGTGAAAAATCCTGCAGATAACTAAGGTGCCACATCAGTTAACTTTAAGATAGGGAGGTTTCCAGGGGGACTGACCTAATTATACAAGTCCTTTTAAAGCAGACTTTTTTTCTGGCTAGCTGTAGAAGAGGAAGAAACAAACATCCCTGTTGTGACCCGCCCCATGACATCAATGCCGGCCAACGGGGCCACACGGCAAGGAATTGTGGACAACCTCCAGTGCCTGACAGTGGTCCTGGGCTGACGGCTGGGAGGAAAATGGGGACCTTAGTCCTACACTCACAAGGAAATGAATTACTGCTAATAACCTGTGAGTTTGGAAGAGAACCAAGCCCTAGATGAGAACGCAGCCCTAACTGACACCTCGATTTCAGCCCAGTGAGACCCTGAGTAGAGGATCTAGTTACTCCATGTCCAGACTTCTGGCCTCTAGAAACGATGAGATTATAGTGGATGATGTTTTAAGGCAGAAAGTTGTGGCTTAAAGTTTAAGCTAGAAACTTATTACGCAGCAATAGAAAACACACACATTCCATTTTGCCAATTCCTTCTAGAAGCCTATGAAGAAGCTATGGCAGGTCTTTCGATCTCCATTTGATATTGAGGAAATTGATGCACAAATGAGCTTACATACCTTGCTCAAGTTCATTTAACTCATTGATCATAGAGCTGGGAGTAGACTGGTTCTTTGGGCCCTGATAGTAAATAAAGGACTTTTAGCTCTACCATTGCTTGCACATCCTAACATGCTCATGCATGCTCTCATTACCAGGGCGATGCATTTGGTTATGTTTTTGTTCAATGAGACAGGTGGTAATAAGGGGAAGGAATGTTGCAGGGGAAGGAGTCAGGAGAGGGGCGATGGGGGGTCCACCCACCTCTTCATGTGATTCCTAGACTCTGCGTGTGCTCTTAGGTATACGCCTATAGAGGGAGCCTGCTCCAACCTCTTGGCCACAGTCTTGGGTCTCATCTACAGTATCTTCTGATCTAAGGTTCTATAGTCTTTATCTTTTTTTTTTTTAATGAAAAACTTATGACTAACTATGTATTACATTTGTGGGTGTGCCTGTGCATATGGATAGGTATCAAATTCTCCAGTGGTTTCCTGGGAAGCCCTTTAAAATCTGTGGCTGCCTCAGCTAGGATGAGAGGAAGGGGAGGGTTCTTGCCTCCTGGCAGAGATGGCCAGTTTCCAACTCCTACCCATCTCCCTTTATTCTTCTTAGCCGTGTTCATGGCTGTCCTGAATAAAGACTATGTTCCAGCTTCCTTGTAGCCAGGTGCCATCATGTGACCAAGTTCTGACCAATGGGGTTTGGGGAGAAATGATGTGTGCAGTTCCAGGCAGCACCGTTTTTTTTTTTTTTTAAAGAATTTATTTATTTATTTAGAGAGAGAAAGAGAGAGCACAATGTGGGGGTGGGGGAGTGGGAGGGGAGGAGCAGAGCAGAGGGAGAAGCTGGCTCCTTGCTGAGCAGGGAGCCCAACTTGGGGCTCGGTCCCATAACCCGTGAGATCATGACCTGAGCCCAAGGCAGATGCTTAACTGACTAAGTCACCTGGACCGCAGGCAGCACTGTTAATACAAGGGAATGTTGCATCCTCTTCTTTGTCTGCCCCTGTCTCCCCCAACCGCCCCCCTGCCCTTCCCTCCAGCTGGAACTGAGATAATAGAGGTGCTCCACTTTGGACCAGATGGCCAAGGACAACATCCAAGGGATGGTGGAGCAACAAATCAGAAGGACTGTTTTCATCGGGCAGGTAGCTGCCAGACAGGCTTTGGATGGCTCCAGCCTGGACTGTGACGTGAGAAAGAAAACAATTCTACCTGCTTAAGCCACTCTTACTTCAGATCTTTGTTGCATCAGCCACACTAAGTACCTAAGTCCTAATGAATGCATTTGCTTACCAAAGCATCTGGAAACAGTGTGTGCATTATTCAAATGTAACAACGTGTGTAAGAGCTGTACAAATGTAGCTTTACCTGTTACTGTCAGGGATTTGGATGATGACTTGCTGCTTTGCTCTCTTCCAGTTTTTTCTGACTTACTTACTCCTCCTTTTGAAGAACCTAGCGCCGGCGTTATCCACATTGGTCCCTCTGGTTCATTCAGCATCCTCCCTTGTGTGGTCTTGGGAACCCTCGTGCACGGCTCTGCAGTGGTACCCAGCCTCCTGTGTTGAGATGTCTCCCATCTTGGGTCTACCCATCCTGGATGGAAACGGCCCAAGTCCTGAGTTCCCTTCCCACACAGGACTGTGAACTCCCTCAGGGCAGGGCTGACTCCTGTCCTGCCAGCAAGCCTGTTGCATATTCAGTCCACAATACGTATTTGTGTTAAGTGATCCTACGTGTGAATGAAAGACAACATGGAGGAATGGATCATAAACTGGAGTGTTTACAATGGTTATCTCCTTGTTACTGCAGCAAACACTTTACGTCTGATGTTGGCACACTCGGGACTTTGCAATATGGTTGTCTGGTATAAAACGGGGTTTTATTTGGGAGGGACACACTACACATTTAACATTAAATGCCCTTTATTTTTTGTACAATTCGAGCTTTCAAATCAAGTCAGAGTCGTAATAACTTTTCATTTTGTTTCTCTGTTGTTCTTGTCTATTTCCTTCCACCCTCCCGAAATCCCCCTATCTCTATCCCTTTATTTTCAAGAAGCAATCATGTAGTAAATCCCATCCCACTGAGTCAAATTTAGGTCATCTTTCATTTGGTCAAAATATAGTCTTCCTGGCAAGTGGTATAACTATTATTCAGGAACACACATATTGTTTTACTTACGGCTCTGTAGTATTTTATGTTCGCATATAAATGTTATGCCTGGATTATAGCTGAAGCAAACTGGACTCCATTTATTTGAAAAAATAATGGGAAATCAGGTTTATTCTATCCACCTTCCTGACAGTTTCCCATTTCTCCAAGGAGCCCTTGCATGAGCTGTGTGGTGTTGCTCTGCAAACAGGCTCTCCCCTGATTCTCCGGTCCGGTTTTCCTGTCTGCCTGCCACAATCCTCAGCCAGGAGAGGGGACAGGGCCAGGGGGCAGAGGAGGGAGTGCAAGCTGCTTTGTTGAGCTCCTGGGGACAGTGGCGGACAGAACTGTCAGGTTCTCTCGGGTTAAGATCTCGGAAGGGGGTCAGAAAAAGGGTGACCCTTTCTTTGGGCAAGGTGTTCAGCACAGATGGAAGCCTTCAGTCCTGATTGTGGATTTGTGCAACCTCATTGCCACTATCTTGCTGTCAGGGAGGGACTGTTTAGGGGCGTGTGTTTTGTGTGTGTGTTTTGTGTGTGTGTGTGTGTGTGTGTGTGTGTGTGTGATTATTTCGCCTGAGCTTCCCCTCACTAGCAAATGTGAAGCCAGAAGAGCAGTCTGGCCCCACAATCCAGGCTCTGTCTGCCATACTTTTCAGTTTCTCTAAACACACGATTGCCTCTTCCACGTCTCTATTTACAACATGTTACCTTGTACTTATACATGTATATACATAAGTATATACACATATTGCTATTTTTGTGGGGATGTGTGCAGGAACATAGTTCTGGAACTTCTTTCGCAGAATGACACAAATAGGAACAGCATTCTGGAACCTTGTTGTTGACAGAACTCAGTTGCCTGTGTAATGAGACACGTGCTACATACAGATGAGACTGAAGGTTCAAAGCAAAGAGGAAAATGTGCCCGTGGATGCACAGCGGCTCTTCTGCTTCGGAGGCAGCAGGGGCATGTTTTGGTCAGGTGCCTTCCCTGAGGGGTTGGGCCTTCTCCAGGGTCTGAAGTGAGGCCAGCCTGTCCTGCAGGCAAGCACCCCGGGGAACTACCAGAAGAGAAGCAGCAGATGGGGCAGCAGTAGATGGAAGGTTTACTGGATTATGACACCATGTGATGACATGATAACTTGAGCTCATCATTCTCCTCAGCTCCCCTGGTCTGGGGGATGGTGACTCTACACTCAGGCTCTCATCAGACCGTCCACATGAGGAAGCAAGGGACAGAGGGTATGATTTCAGGCAGCTAAGAGTACATGCTGGTACCAGTTGGCTTGGGCTCAAAGCCTGGGTCCACTCCTTGTGTGACCTTGCGCCAATTACAATAATCCTCAGTGCCTCCATGTCATGCTTGTGTCATAGAGTTGGTGTGAGAATTCAGTGGGATAAAAATAAGAATACTACCTGGAACGGAGTCAGCGTCCAGTGAATATTAGCCAATATTATCATTAAAACATGGTCAGAATGTATTGTTTCTCATGGATTATTCTTTTTACCAGTATCTGATAAATTGTCTTTATACAAAATGTTTATACATTTTGAAGGCATAGCACTAGACATTAAATGTTATCATTTATTAAAATTCTGATTTGTTGAGTTAAAAAATTAAACATCAAATCTCCAGTAATTTTTGCTTAAACTGTCCCATTTAAGAGTATTGCTAAGGAATCATGGTGGATTCACAAAACGTAGGTATAGGGTTTTATATAAGTGCATATCTACATGCACCCACATGTATTTAATTGCGGTAAAAAGCACATAACATAACCACCATCTAAACCATTTTTAAGTGTACAGTTCAGTAATGCTACTATATTTACATTGTTGTGTGATCTCTAGAATTTTTTATCTTGCAAAACTGAAACTTTATACTCATTGAACAACTCCCCATTTCCCCCTCCTCCCAGCCCCTGGCAACCACCGTTCTGCTTTCTATAAGTATGACTACTCTAGATACCTCATATAAATGAAATCATACAGTATTTGTCCTTTTGCGTTTGGCATATTTTACTTAGCATAATGTCCATAAAGTTCATCTATGTTGTAGCATGTGACAGGAATTTCCTTCCTTTTTATTTTTTTTCTTTAAATTTTTTGTTGTTATTGTCACCATACATTACATCATTAGTTTTTGATGTAGTGTTCCATGATTCATTGTTTGTGCATAACACCCAGTGCTCCACGCAGAACGTGCCCTCTTTAATACCCATCACCAGGCTAACCCATCCCCCCACACCCCTCCCCTCTAGAACCCTCAGTTTGTTTTTCAGAGTCCATCATCTCTCATGGTTCGTCTCCCCCTCCGACTTACTCCCCTTCATTCTTCCCCTCCTGCTAGCTTCTTCTTCATCTTTTTTTTTCTTAACATATATTGCATTATTTGTTTCAGAAGTACTGATCTGTGATTCAACAGTCTTGCACACTTGACAGCGCTCACCATAGCACATACCTTCCCCAATGTCTATCACCCAGCCACGCTCCTTCCTTTTTAAAGGCAGAATAGTATTCTATGGTATGGATATACCACATTTTCTTTATCCATTCATCATCAGTAGACATTAGGATTGTTTCTGCCTCTTGGTTATTGTTTTTTTTTTTTTTTTTTTGCCTCTTGGCTATTGTGAATAATGCTGAAATGAGCATGGATGTGCAAATACCTTTTTGAGATCCTGCTTTCAAATTTTCTGGATATGTACCCAGAAATGGGATTGCTGGATCATGTGGTAATCCTACTTTTTTTTTAAAGATTGATTTATTTATTTGAGAGAGAGGGTGTGAGCAGGGGCAGAGGGAGAGGAAGAGAGAGAATCTTAAGCAGGCTCCCCCATGAGCATGGAGCCTGATGCGGGCTTCAATCCCAAGACACTGAGATCATGACCTGAACTGAAATCAAGAATTGGCCGATCAAATGACTGAGCCATTCAGGAGCCCCCAGTAATCCTATTTTTAGTTTTTGGAAGAACCTCCATACTGTTTTCCATAGTGGTTACACTTTATGCATTGTACACTCCCACCAACAGTGCAGGAGTGTTCTATTTCCTCTACATCCTCACTAACACTTGTGATTTTCTGTTTTTTAGATAGTAGCCATCATAATGAGATGTAAGGTGATATCTCATTGTGGTTTTCATTTGCATTTCTCTTATGACTAGTGATATTGAGCATCTCTTCATGTGTTTGTTGGTCACCTGCATATCTTCTTCAGAGATATCTCTGTTCAGGTCCTCTGCTCGTTTTTTTTTTTTTAAATGAGTTACTTGGGTTTTTTAATTTTATTTTATTGTTGTTGAGTTGCAAGAATTCTTTATATATTCTGGCTATTAACCCCATATCAGATATGTGATTTGCAGTTATTTTCTCCCATTAGGTGGGCTGCCTTTTCACTCTATTGATGGTTTCCTTTGTTGTGTAAAAGTTTTTCAGTTTGAAACACTCCTATTTTTCCATTTTTGCTTTTGCTGCCCGCGCTTCTGGTGTTATATCTCAGAAGTGGCCAAATCCAATGTCATGAAGCTTTCCCTTTTGTTTTCGTATAACAGTTTCACGGTTTTAGGTACAATGCTTGATGTTTAAATCTTTAATCCATTTTGAACTAATTTTTGTATATCGTGTAAGGCTTCATTCTTTTGTATGTGAATATCCAGTTTTTCCAACATCTTTTGTTGGAGAAACTAACCTTTCCCCATTGGGTGGTCTTGGCTCTCTTGTTGAAAATCATTTGACCGTATACTCGAGGTCTGGCTCTCTATTTTCCTCTATTGGTCTCTGTGTTGTCTAGGCCGGGGCCATACTATTTTATTACTGTAGCTTTGTAATATTTTGCAGTTAGGAAGTGTGAGGCCTCTAACTTTATTCTTCTTTATCAAGATTGGTTTTGTAGTTCAGAGTCCCTTGATTCCATAGCAATTTTAAGGTTTTTTTTTTTTCTATTTCTGCAAAAAAATGTCATTGGGGTTTTGATAAGGATTGTATTGAATCTATACGTGCATATATATATATATATATATATATATATATATATATATATATATATA
>NW_027397088.1:15247717-15308703 GCF_003265705.2 Callorhinus ursinus | reverse complement strand
ATATATATATATATATATATATATATATATATATATATATATATATAGTAGGTTCCACGCCCAGCATGGAGCCCAGTGCAGAGCTTGAACTCACTGAGATCAAGACCTGAGATGAGATCAAGAGTCAGATGCTTAACTGACTGAGCCACCCACGCGCCCCTTTTTGTGTATATATTTTTAAACAAAGGATTACAATAGCAACACGGATATTTATTGAATGCTTTCTATGTGTATTAGCTGTCCCAGGGCTTCTATAACAAAATACCACAAACCAGGTGGCTTAAAATAACAGAAATGTAGTCTCTCATAGTTCTGGTCTGGAAAAGTGCTAGTGGGGCTGTGCTCCCTCCTCCTAGCTTCTGATGGTTTCCTGGCAATCCCTGGGGGCTCCTTGACTTATAGTCACGGCATTTCCAATTCTGCCTGTGTATCACCAAGCTGTCCTCTCCCTGTGTGTTTCTCTCTGCTCTTTATAAGGACACCAGTCATATTAAGGATTTAGGACCCACCCTGCTCTAGTACGAACTTGTTTTAACCTTACATCTGGAAAGACCCCATTTCCAAATAAGGTCGCACTCTGAGGCACCGGGGGCTAGGACTTCAGCCTATGTGTTTTGGGTGGGACACAATTCAGCTCATCGCAGTATGTGTCAGGCACTTTGCTAGAATTCAGACATCTCCTTTACTCCTTATGATGACCTTATGAAATTAATAGTTATTACCTTCATTTCGTGGAGGACATTGAGCTTTGGAGGAACCCCACGACTTGGGTTTTCTGGTTGGGGAGACTGTCCTCCAACCAGTTGCCTTTGCAAGTAACCGGGCACTTTGATTTAGAGGAGAGACTTTGCTCCTAGGACGCTCCCATATGTTGGCCTTTTAGCAATGGCTTTCATTGTGCTTCTGTTTGATCCAAAGATTTTTCAGGTGGTCAGCTTACCTGGGCCAGAAAAGAAGTTTCCCAGAAGCTGGAGCAGGCCTGTCTGGTCATATTTTTTTCCCATTTTTTTGGACATGAGTACAATGTTGACCTTTCCAGGTACAGAAAGGTCTAGAATCCAGGACTTAAAGAAAACTCAGAGAAGATTGAAGACACACATGGTGATTTCCTGGTTGCACGGATGATATATATAGCAATATATATGCAGTGATAGATAAGACCCAAGATGAACACATGGGTAATTGTCCTTCACGGAGAAGAGAGAAAATGGGTTATCTGCTTCATCCCTCACCTTTCCTGATCCTCTTCATCGCTAGCCTTCCAAAGACTGATCAAATTGGGGAAATGGAGGCCACGTGGTGTTACTTTCCACCTTCACCTTAAAATTGCTTTAAGAAAAAAAATAAGCCCATGAAACCTGAGACTGCATGTCTAACTCTCCTCAGGAACATTCATATCTTAGCAGAACGCAAAGACAAAAGAATTGAACCAGATCAATTCTTCTGACCACCTTTCTCAAAGCAAGACATTAAAAACTTTTTTTAAATTAAGATGTTTATGGAAATCCACAAAGAAATGTAGATCAAATGGGAGGCCCCTTGGCAGGAGGAGGCTTGGGAATCTTGGGGCAGTTCTGTTTGCTCCTCCTTACTGCTTGGGGCAGCCTGTGTGGACCCCCCCCCCGGCCCCCCACTCCTTGCAGAACCCTTAGGGCCCTGAGGAGCCCAGTCACAAACCACTGGCCCAGATGACCTTTTAAATGTTTTGAGTAAAGAAAGATCTCTACGAGAAATAAAAGTGAGGGACAGAATAGCACATGTGGTTTGGTCCCAGCCCTCTCCTCAGTGTTTGGCAGGTCTCTATGTCTGATGCCTGTGTAAACGTCCAGAGAAAGAACCAGAGGAATCTACAATTCCTGCGAGAACAGACACTTCAAGGAAAGGCAGAGAAATCAGAGAGGAAATCAAGAGGGCTTTCAAACCTAAACTGTTTGCATTTTTTTTCCTTTTGCATCTAACATAACTTAGATGTTATTTGCCTAATTAAAAATTGAAAAAATTGAAAAAGAATTGAAAATTGAAAAAGAATGAATTTTAAAAATGCTCTAAATGCCTATATGTCTATAATGGAAGAATTTCAGTTATCGACTCACATCATTTTATATTTATTTATTTGTTTACTTATTTATTATAAAAAAAGATTTTATTTATTTATTTGAGAGAGAGAGCACTAGTGGAGGAGTGAGGGTGAGGGTGGGCAGGGGCAGCGGGAGAGGGAGAAGTAGACTCCCCCCTGAGCAGGGAACCCCACTCCTGGCTTGATCCCAGGACCCTGGGATCATGTCCTGAGCCGAAGGCAGCCACTTAACCAACTGAGCCACCCTGGCGTCCCAACTCACATCATTTTAGGAGAATGTATTTGTTTGGGTCAAACAATAAGTTACTTCTTATTTATACACATCATGTTCACACTGGTATATCTTTGGTAGCTTGGAGATATTTGATTCATAAATTTCTGATTTATTTATATGTATCGACAGTGTAATCCTTCACAGGACAAGGTGATACAAGACTGAAGTTGCCTTTCACGACATCTCCTTTGCTTCTTCCTTCATTTTCCCAATAAGCAGTCACATTTTACCATAGGCAGACCCTGACCCTTGGAGGTTTGGGGAGACTTTGTAGAGAAAGGCATTCATCACATGTTGAGAGAAGGCATTTTACCTTTTCACTTACCTCGCTAGACAGGCCCAGGAGTGAGGAGGGTTTCCCTCAAGCCCGAAAGGAAACTGAGTGGACTATTGTTTTTCGAACGGTTTATAGCCTGCCCTAGCTTTTACCACCTGCTGCCTAGCGCAAGGTTTCTATTTCAAAGAAGGCACACAATCTCACTGCCTGTTGATTCCCAGTCTCTCGACGTGGCTTATGGTCAGTCAAAAGCTGCAATGGTTTATTGAGTCTCTACTATGTGTCAGTTACAGTCGTAATTACGAGGGATGAAAAGATGATAGCAGTGTGGTCCACAAGCTTACAACCCCCAAGGAACCCGGAATCTAAACGTGTTGATAGTGCTGAAGAATCACAGACCACAAATTCAGAGTCAAAAAGAAATCTAAAGGTATTACTGCCCACTTCTTAGAATGCTGGGCTTGTTCCAGTTAGTAAAGCCGAATAAGGCTAGCTAAATAGTCAATACAGATAGATCTATATCTGTTAAAAATTGATGCACCAGTATTATGTGTATATTTTGATAAACTATAAATGATCCTTTTAAAAAATTCTTGTTTCCTTTTTCTCATTTCTAGTGGCATGTGAATTTCTTTATTCTCATCTGATGTCTTAGTGGATAGGGGAACATTAATTTATTTGAGTCGTAGACAACCTCACAACACACACACAAGTTTGGGAATGTCCTCTCTTAGGAAGAGCACTGGTCCAGCTAGAAAGTCCATTCTTGGGACACCTGGGGAAATTGAAATGTGGGCTGTACCTTATGCAGCAGTATTGTGTTTGTGTTCACTTTCCTGGCATGATAATTACTGGATAATTCTGTAGCAGGTTGTCCTCATTCTCAGGAGGGCTGAAGTTTTTGTGAGTGAAGTGTTATGATGTCTGCAAGAAACTCTTAAACGACTCAGATGTAAATAAAGAGATAACAATTTAAAATAAATAATAGCTAAAATTATTTAATTGGAGAGAGGGAGAGAAAGCAAATATGTGCTTGGTAACAATTGGTGCATCTGAGTAAGGACTATGTGGGTTTTTTTTTTTTAAGGATTTTATTTATTTGAGAGAGCGAGCACATGAGTGAGAGGCAGAGGGAGAAGGAGGCTCCCCACTGAGCAAGGGTCCTGAGATCATGAGCTGAGCCAAAGGCAGATGCTTACCGGACTGAGCCACCCAGGTGCCCTTATGTGGGTGTTTGTTATACCATTTTTAGAGCTTTTCTATAGGTTTAAGAGGTTTTAAAGTTAAAAATCAGGAGTGGGTAGAATAAAAAGCCCAGGTCTCTGGCATGGTGGTATATCCTACAATGGAACTTTCTCCAAGTCCCCGGCACCACTTGGACCTTTCATTATTGTCCATATTGTGTTGAACCTCTAGCAAAAAAAAACCTCAAGGGATATCATAGATTCTGGATCCATTGCTTTTCTTTCATTCCGACATGTTTTGCCGGTTCTGATCATTAAAACGACCGATGTCTATGTCACCATTGGATCCGTAGAGGTGCCAGTTGGCTGTGGTTTATTCTGAATCATTATCCTTGTCCTATCTAAGTACCACTGAGGCGGCGCCCGGGTGGCTCAGTCGTTACGTGTCTGCCTTCGGCTCAGGTGGTGACCCCGGGGTCCTGCGATGGAGCCCCGCATCCGGCTCCTTGCTCTGCGGGAGGCCTCCTTCTCCCTCTCCCACTCCCCCTGCTTGTGTTCCCTCTCTCGCTGTGTCTCTCTCTGTCAAATAAATGGGATCTTAAAAAAAAAAATCTTTAAGCGCCACTGATTTATAGGACGCATTTTTTTAAAATATATACCACGATGAAGGGAAAGAGTCTAAATTGTTAGATGCCATCAACCCCAAGATGCATGGTGATATCAGAGATGTGAAAAGTTGGAAAAAATTGCATCTGAGATTCCATGAGGTTTCGCGTATCACCAGGATTACAAGGAAGAGCAAAAACAAAGTGTGGGTGAGGAGAGGCAGATCAATGAGTGCTACCGGAATGAGCCTGCGGGAGCCAGTACTCCTGTCGGGGGGCGGTTTGGGGGTGTCTGTGGGGGGCAGTGCCTGGGAGTAGCCACCACTGAAACGGAAAGAAACAGAACATGCTCCCAGTAAGAGTCAGCACTTACGCATCTTCATTTGGCCACTCCTCTTCCTGCAGGTGTCCCACAAGTCAGCCCTTTCCACACAACGATCTCATTGTATCTTCACAACAACCGGGTAGGGAATTTATGATTATACCCTCCTTACAGACAGAGAAAGCTGAGGGCTAGAGACATTACATGCCTTGCCCAGGGCCGCACAGGAAGGAGGAGGCAGAGCTGTGTCTCACAAGCAAGCAGACCGCTCTCAAAATCCACACTCTAACTGCTCTGTATACTTTGCTCCAAATGCTAAAAAAAAAAAAAAAAAAGCATGAGGAAAAGGGCTGTGGTTATATAAAAATTTAAAAATAAGAGCACACATAGAATGACATCTGGAAATCTGGGTCCTCTTGTCAGTGAGGTCTTCCCAGATCATCCTTTATTAAAAGGGCCCCACTTCCTGCTCCCACACACCCATCCCCCCTTCCGCTGCTTATTTTTTCTCTATGGCGCTTCCCACCGTCACCAACCCCCCTACTGTCTATTGATTTGTGTAGTGCCTCTGCCCTCCCACTGTCTTTCATTCATTGCTGTGTCTCCAGCACCTACGACAGTGTCTTGCACATAGCAGGTGCTCAGTGTTTGCTGAATGGGGTCTAGTCCTGTGTTTGTCACTTGGGAAGCCAGCAGTCTGATTCCAAAGCTCTTAGTCTGAACTGTCCTCTCAACGGCCAAGGACCCTCCTGCTCCCCAATCTGTGTCAGCCCTTCTGGGCTTCCTTCCTGTAGCTCTTTGCAATGGGCCACTGTGCTTTTGTTTAGCATTTCGGTCTCTCCCTCCATTGTTACCTGGTCGAAATTAAAGTTCACGTTCCTCTTTTGTCTCCAATAGCAATTCTCTTTCCTCCTGTCCTATTCATCATTGTATAGATGAATAACTCTTTAGATTAGCTCCTTGGCTGGAGGTGAGTAGAACAAAGGAGGAGAGAGAAGGACACTAGGCCACCTGGGCTCAGGTGACGCACTGCCCACCGCTGAGTGTCTCCACGGATTAGGTCTCCAACTGGGCCCTCGGGGTTGACTGGAACCCATCCTAGATTCTCTAGAGCATTTCTCCCAAGTTATGCACCCCTTACCCTCAGAAGATGCCCTGCTCCCTACTTCTCAGAGCATGTAGGGCCCCCCTGACCTCTGCCATCCAATTTAAGCGCTCCTCTGTACGCACCTCTCCCTGCTTCTTGCTACCCGCCCAATGCAGCAGGAACCCCCACTCCCACCTGAGGCCCACTCCTCTGCTTCTCTCCAGAGGCTCTCCCCTGCCCGTTCACTCAGGCTTTGCTCTGTCAGTTGTCTGCTCTTTGCCCTATCTCCAATGTTTGCCTTTCTAGCATGTCATTTCCAACAGAATTTAAACCAACTTGAGTTTCTTCCATTGGAAAGGAAAAAAAATAAGAATAAAGCATCAGCATCACCTTCCAGTCAAACTTCAAAATTTACATACATACATACATACATATGTGTGTGTATATATATGCATGTGTGTAAATATATATAATATATAGAAATATAATATATAGTGTATTATAGAAAAACGTTATGTGTATATATATATGATGTATATTTGTATGTGTATATGATTTTCCACAAATGCACAAATGTGATCATATCATCATATGGTGCCTGAATATTTCAATTTGCAAAGGGGATGCTATTTTTGCTAATAATAAATGGAAGCATTAAATTTTCTTTCTTATGTCATGTGTTTTGGCCTGTAATTTCTGAGATGGGGCTCTGACGTTTATCCTCCCAGGGAAGGAAAGAAAGACCTGGCCTTTTGCCTCTTTAGTAAGATAGTAGGTTTGACCAAGTAACCCAACCTCTCTGGTTCCCTGCCCTGACCCACACCCACAACACTGCTGACAAAGGGACCGTGCTAAAGGACCAATCTGATCACCTTTCCTCAAGCTTTTCAATGAATCATCATTGTCTTCAGGGTAAATCCCAAACATCCTGATTCCATTTACAAGACGCATCTTAACTGGGTTCTCCCCACCTCCCACCTCTTGGGGCAGACCGTGTTGTTGTTCTCCATGGTTTATGACCCCTTCTTGGGGGAAAGATTATACCTCCCTTGCCCCACTGGTGGCAAACTCGGCTAGTGAAATGTGAGCATGGAACCATGGCACTTCCAGGCAGAAGTTTAATAGCCAGTGCATGGTCCATTTGCCCTCCCTCATGAGACCAATAATGTTCCATATAGAGGTTGATTCTACCATCTACTAGTTCCTGGAGTGAATACAAAGTAAGCAGAGCTCCCTCTGGTTCTTAATGGCCAGGTCACATTAGGAAGAAATTGACGCTTGTTATAAGCCATTGAGATTTGGGGGTCATTTGTCACTTCAGTCTAACCTCTTGCGTCCTGACTGTACCTTTGCAACCTTATCTCTTGTCATTCCCTCTTTGCATCTTAAACTCGAATCCGGTCATGTTTCTGCTGTTTTTGAGTCCACCCATGGTAAGAAATATATTTTACGTCGTAACCTGGTACTTTCTTCACGGATATACATAGATACACATGTAAGTTGAACAAAAAGCTCTGTGGAAAGATCCTTATTGTGGGCAATTCACTCTGATCTATTCTATTGCATTTAAGTAAAAATGCTGGTCAGGACCCACTAAGTTGATTTCATGACTCATTGATGAGTCACAATCCTATTTGGAGAACATTGCTTGACCCTATTGAAAAGCTGCACTTCTGCTTACACACTCCCAAACATTCTCCAGGGCTCTGCGAGAAAGGCACCTATTCTAGGAAAAAAAAAAAATCTTCCTACTGTAGAGTGGCCTAAGTGGTCCTACAGCAGCCAGTAGTTCTGTTTTATATTCAGCTCTTCTTTTCTTTTTCTTTTTTTGTTTCAATTGTGGTAAAAACAAAAACAAAAACAAAAACAAAAACCAAAAAACCCCCTAAAAACAAAAGAAACACATAAAATAAAATTCGTCATACTATTTCTTTTCTTCTTTTTCTTTTTTAGGTAGGCTCCACCCCCAGCATGGAGCCCAACACGGAGCCCAACATGTAACTTGAACTCACAACCCTGAGTTCAAGAGTCGGACACTTAACCTACTGAGCCACCCAAGCACTCCTATCATCTTAACCATTTTCAAGAGTACAGTTCAGCAATGTTGAGCATATTCCATTGTTGTCCGGAATGCCTTCCATCTTGCACATTGGAACTCTGTACCAATAGAAAAATAACTCCCTTTCCCAGCATTTCCCCAGCCAACTGTCATTCTACTTTCTGTCACTATGGGTTTCACTACTTTAGATACCTCATACAAGCAAAATTGTACAGTATTTGTCCTTCTTTTTTTTAAAGATTTTATTTATTTATTTGACAGAAAGAGAGATAGGGAAAGCAGGAACACAAGCAGGGGGAGTGGGAGAGGGAGAAGCAGGCTTCCCGCAGAGCAGGGAGCCCGATGTGGGGCTTGATCCCAGGACCCTGGGATCGTGACCTGAGCCTAAAGCAGACACTTAAGGACTGAGCCACCCAGGCACCCTGTCCTTTTAAAAAAAAAAATTATTTTTAAATAACCTCTACACCCAACATGGGGCTCAAACTCACAACCCCGAGATCAAGAGTCACATGCTCTACCAACTGAGCTAACCAGGTGCCCCAGTATTTGTCCTTTGGTGACTAGCTTGTTTCACTCAGCATAATGTCCTCAAGGTTCATCCACATTGTAGCATGTGTCAGAATTTCTGCCCTATTTAAAGCTGAGTAACATTCCGTTGTATATGCCATTCCTTGTTTATTCATTCACCCATTGATAGACATTTGGGTTTCTTTCACCTCTTGGTTATTTTGAGCAGTGCTGCTATGAACATAGAGGGGTGTGCAACTATCTCCTCAAGAGCCTACTTTCTTTTTTTAAGATTTATTTATTTATTTATTTATTTATTTGAGAGAGAGCAGGAGCGGGGGAGAGGGGTAGAGGGAAAGGAAGAAGTGGACTTCCTGCTGAGCAGGGAGCCTGATGTGGGGCTCCATCCCAGAACCTGAGCTGAAGGCAGATGCTTAACCAACTGAGCCACCCAGGCTCCCCCACTTTTTTTTTTTAATTTATTTACTTTAATTTAGAGAGAGAGAGAATAGTAGTCATCCGAATGACCTGTATGGACCTTTGGGACAGGAGTAATTATTATCCTTTGTGGCACCTCCGGTCTTAACATGTTTGTCATACAGTGTGTACACAATAATGTGTATATCATGAAAGAAGGTGTTCCCGGTGGTAGTTTTAAACTATGTCTGCAAATTCTTTGTCACTCTTTCCTTTAAAAAGACAGTACTGAGTACTCTCCTCTTTGAGGTTGGTAAGGCTTACTGACTCTCTTTTAAGAAATAGGACGTGGTGGAAGTTATGCTATGTGACTTCTGAGGCTGAGCCATTAAAAGATTAAGATTATAGCTTCTGTGTGGCTCTCTCTTGGATCACTAGCTCCAGGGCAAGCCAGCTGCCACGTTGTGAGGACATTCAAACAGGCCCATGAAGTAGCCCTCCCTACCAGCAGCCGGGGTCAGCCATCCTAGATGTGGTTCCTCGTCCTCCCACCCCAGTCAAGCCTTTGGATGACTGCAGGTCCAGCCAACATCTGTCTGCAATCCCTTGTACAACCCTGAGCCAGAACCACCCAGCTCTCTAATTTCTGACCCAGAGAAACTCCAAGAGCTAAAAAGTATCTCGTGTTGGTTTAAGCTACTCAGTTTTGGGATAATTTATTACACCGCAATGGATAACTAATGTACTCCGACTTTATAGATAATCAAGTTGATGCTTGTAGAAATGAAGTAAGCTGCTCTGGACCACACAACTAATAAGTGGAGGTACTGAATCTCAAATGCACGGGATCTCTAAACTTCTAGACTCCATGACTTTTAACAACATGCAATAGTTCGCTCTTGGTGAAGGCATGATGGCCCCTCCCTGTAAGAGTCCCTCTAAATGATGCCAAGCAGCAGCGCCATGGCTTCGTTGCTCTGGGGTTCACATCTTGGGCTGGCTTGGGTCCCTTCCTCATTAGTAACCTTCGAAGAGTAATTTAGAAAAAAGAGTAATTGGAAATCTTATTCAATTCAAAGACCAAAAACCAACTAGCTTCTGCCTTTTCTCCTTGGCCCTTATCTTGTTTTCTGTCTTCTCTGGCATCATGTTTACCCTGCTCAGTCATTTGACAAACAACCTCTCAAGGTCCTGGCTGGAACATGCCAATGGTTCTGTAGAACAATTAAGCTTCATTTCAGTTTGAGCTCATTTCGTGACAGCTTTCCACACTTGAGACCATCATCCGTACGGGATCAGAGTGATCGGGCTGCTTGGCTCTGTTTTGGAAGCCATCCCCGACAAGTGCTCCGCTTGTCTTCGTGCCCTGGCGTTTGGATCTCCCTGCCCCCTTCTGTCACCACCGAGGTTGGGTCATGGCTTTTGCGTCCTTTCCTCCTCTCTTTGCATTCTTTGCTCCTTGTTCCCTTGCTTTACTCACTGGCTCCTATTTCAGGCGACATTGTGTTCTTGGGAAGTCAGCCTTTTCTCCACATCTCAGTTCACTTAGCTAAGGAATGGCTGTAAGGATATCTGCCTAGCAAGGTTGTTCTGCAAGCTTAATGACAGGATAGGTAAAGCCCCCAGCATGGCATCTGACACAGGGTCCGTGTTCATAAATGAGAGCTTTTATCTAGTATTTCTCTTTCCATTATCAGCTCTGTTCCCTAATTCTCTCTCAACCCATTACAGAGATTGGACCCTATTTGTCATGTGGTCTAAGATTGCTTCTTCCTTCTGTGTTTTTTCCTTTGTCACTGGAACAGCCGCTGCCTTTCAGACTGCCATTTGGGATTCAGCTCACTCTTCTGGCTCCTCTCTCAGGCCACGTGGCACCAAACTACCCCCTCCCACCTTCTGGTTTTGTCTGTCCTCGTTTAGCTTTTTATTACCCTCCCCAAGGCTCCTGAAGCCCTCTGCCATCTGCCCTCACCTGGCCCAGCTGTTTTTAGGTCACCTCATCCTTTTATATTATTCCCTTCCCAGGTAACCAACAAATGACTCTATTTTCCAAGTAACTCCCACAGATGCTTCCTCCGCCTCTAAAAAATACTTGACACTGATGTTTCAATGTAACTCTGGCTCCTGCAGATTCCTCTTCCAGACGCCTAACCCTGCTCCCCTCTGTGGGGGAAAGGGGGTATCCCTCACCAGCTCCTGGAGGGGCACACCTTCCTGAAGACACAGGGACTGCAGTCTTGCGCAGTGATAGAATTTTCAAAGTTCTAATCTATTTAAATTTTGGATTATAGAGATAAGAAGCCCTTAGAAGTCCCCAGGGGGCAGCCTGAAGGACCCATCTGACCCATTTTGAATCTTATCACTAGTTTGCAAATTACCTGGGGACACGTTCCTTTCTATCCCACGGATTGGAGGAGCTCATCCATGTCCTGCTAACATTTTGGACTGACTTCAGAAATATATATATGTATATATATTTTCATTTTCAATTCACTAGCCACAGAATTAGAAGCTAAGGATGACATTCGAGAGCACAAAATATTTAATTACTCTCCCATCCCCACCCCCCTGCATTCTAGTCAAGAGTCAAGCAAACACAGTAATCCCAGAAGGAAATAGGGAAATAAAAGAAGCTTTCTCTTTTGCTTTCTTGGCAGGAGTTTGCTCTGAGGGTACCAAAAACCCAATGACCATATGTTGTATTGGCGTTTTGAAGTGGCCAGAGTGGATTAGTGGGGATAGGAACCAGGGGTAGGGACGCAAGGTTGTCATCATCATGGAAAGACAGTTGAACAGGGCTGGACCTCCTTCATTACCTGCATCTGCCTTGCACTAGTTGTGTGATGTTGGGTGAGTCACTGAACTGGACCAAGTCTTAGACTTTTCCTCCGAGAGGATGATGATGAAACTCCCTTCACTGAGCAGTTGAGTTAGAATGATGTCACACACAGGGAGCTTCTGGAGCCTCTTGGGGGGTGGGGGTGGGGGCCCAAGGGAGGGGGGACTGTGGTGGGCATGAGGGTAGGTCAACTCTGACTTCTCCTATGGAGTTTCCTGGTCTTTTCTGGTCACGGATGAACTGTGTTTGTTTGATCACTCTTGAACTGGGATAAATAGCGAATTTCAGGCAAGGTTATAAGCTCTCTTTATTCATTTATTTCCTTTTTTTTTTTTTTTTTTTTTTTGCCAAGTGGGGAGCTGGCTGAAACTTGGAGATTTGCCCAAGGTCACACAGACCTGTTCTGGGAGGCGTGAGCCTGTTCTTTTTCACATCCTGGTTCTGTGTTAAGTTCACTATAACGTGTTACTTCTCACTGCTCAGGGGGGTCATCAGGTGAGATCAAAGGATTTTTGGGTCTTTGGGAAAGGATTCCCAAAGTAAGTGTCTGCTAGAACTTCTTCTCCTTCATTTTGGGAAGTTTGGGGGCAAATGTTCATGTACTGGCCCTCAAACCTTAGGATTTTGAGCCGCCATATTGATTCTGAGGGCAGTTATCCCAGTTAGTTCAGATCCTCTCTGCTTGATGTCACTTTGAGTCATCTTGGCCATGGTTCAGAGATTGACCCAGGCACTTGGGCAAGATAGCCAGATCCGATTTTCCCCTTCTCACACAGAAGGAATCCATTTTATAAGAAACTCACTTTGTCACTTGGAAGCCAGAAATCATCCACCCCTTGTTCCACAAATGTCTGTCGCTTCTACCGCCCCTTCTCCCTTTCCTTTCTTCCAGGTCTGTGGCTCGGCTTTCTCCCATTTCTCAGAACCACACACAAATCTGCATATGATTCCCTCCATTCTTTTCCCCTGCCCTGCCCCCACCCACCCAAGGTATTCATCTCTACTTAAGACAAAATTTAATGTTCATGTCACAATCAAGTTATTTGCCAGGAGCAGTCCAGAGGCTAGTGTGTAGGTTCACCCATTTACCACTGCTACCCAAAACATTTTAAGTATCTCTCTGTAGGTTCTGCTACGCAGTTTTCTTGAGTTGTTAAGTTTTTCCTTTCCTACCATTTTCTCCTCTTGCTCCTTCTTGTTTTATCTCTCCCACCCCTAAAAAGCATAGTTTAGAGACTTACTACTTCCATTTTAATAGCAAATCTTTAGTGAGTACTGTATCTTGGTTCCTATGACAATCTGCTGCTGGTGGGGAGGGAGACAGAAGGAATCTAAGCCAGTCTCGTCCTCCAGGCCTATCAGCATAAATACCTAAAATACCTCAATGAAAGGCTCAGGCCACTCCTTGAATCTAGAGTTGTGTCTTAACCTTACCTTTGTCCCCATGGTGCCTTACTAAGGTGCCCTGTTTATTTTTCCACTGATGAATTTATCTTCTGGAGATTATCCAGCTATGGTTAGGAGAGTTGAACATCACCCAGAACATCAAGGTCTTTGAATTGTTGTTTAGGTCTTTATTTCTCCTTTCTGAAGAGCAGTTTCCTTTAAGCTACTCAAGAGCAAACACCAAGGACAAAGGTGGGCAGTCGGGGAATGACAGGTGAATGGTTGGGTAGCAAGATTAGCCAGAGAGATAAATGCAATTCTTGCTTTTTGCAAAAGCACAGAGACAAAGTCACATCTTCCCCGAAAAGGGGATTAGATATGAGGTTACTTCCTCTAAAATATCCACACTTCTATGAGATTTAAAAAGAGTTGAGAATGTGAAAAATTTGGCTTACAAATTTCTAAGTTCCCAGAGCTACGTTTAAAGATAACTTTCACGTAGGCAAAATGAACTCAAGAACACGGGGGAGGCATTCAAATGAACAATTCCTAAACTGATAAACATTTCTCAAGCAGCTACCATGCGTCCAGCATGGGGCAAACAGACTTCCGGCCCTCAAGTTCTCAAGTAAGGGATTATAGAATGAGATGAAAAATCACGATAGAAATATGGATAAAGTACAGAATAACTCTCCAGAAAGGGAGGACTAGGTAGTTTACGTTCTGAACTAGGTCTTGAAGGAGAAACAGGAGGTCACGAGTCCAGCAAAGTAGGACATTTATAGGCACAGAATTTCGTGCGGTGTTTAGGAGACCATGGGACTGGGCCGTACAATGGGAAGGGGGAACTGAGAGCAGAGCCACACTAAGACTTTTGGGCTTGATTCCCTTAGGTGAAGGAGAATTAATGAAGCATTTAAAGTGATACGCTGGCAAGGGCTTTGCTTTAGTTTATAAAGCACCCTTATAGCAATGTGAGCAACAGAACTCACTTATAGTTTTTGTCTAGTAGTTCCTCATTCTGCTTTGTGTGATGACAGCTCTGTTATTAGCATATCTGAGTTGCTCTGTATATGTGCATGCTTCTAATACCTTCTTTATTCATGGATTGATTAAGGGCTTTGGGAGTTGCCTCAACTTTGCTGGTGTTTGGCTAATTCTTAGAATCATATAAAGGTGAAGTAAGTTACAGAATTTAGGCATTTAAGCTGTATGCTAGGTAATAAAGGAGGGTGAAAGGGGAACTCTTATTTATTGTACTACTAATAAGTACGTTTGGAGGCAACTCTGAGTAGGCCTTATAACCAAGAGGGTGGCTCATTCGTTTTGTTGGATCTCTGAGATTAGAAATGCACCACTGCATTCTCCGTAGCTTGTGTAAGAAGGTGGGTGCTGCTGAGAAGATAATTTCTTTTTTTAAAAGAATTTCATTGAAGTTTATTACAGATCTCATAATCTAGAGGGTTAAACATTACCTGGGGTGTATTACAAAGGCATAGAATCAGAAGAATAGCATTACAAAGCCATCAATTGAAGACTACATATATAAAAGGCTAAAAAGATCACGAAGCAAGTTCTAAACCATAGATAGAATGCCGAAATGCACAGGAAAATGGACTGATAGCTTAGGTAAATTTCCTAGATTTTTCTTTGGTCAGATGCCAGGCAGTGGTACCTTTCAATAAAAATTGAAATAAAACCTGGGAAATGCTATTCCTATTTTGAAATGACTCAAAATCCCTCTCCTTTTCCTTGTCAAATAATAACAATAAGGCAAATCGCTGCTAAATTAGAGGAGTAGAGACAGGTCATGGTGGGCCCAGACTTTGGCCGTGTCCGCCCCCTGCTGTGGACTCTCGCTGCCCCTGCAGATACGGGCTGCAGCATCCTCCCACACCACCCCCACCCATGTGCCTGCGCTGACCTGCTCGCTCCTGGGCCCCAGACCTCCGCCTCCACCACTCACCACCAAGGGCCTGTATTTTGTGGCTCCTGCCCTCCAGCCTCCTTCCGGAGATGGATTTGTTACCTGCCTCTGGCCTCCAGGACTCCAGCAGTGGGGAGCCTGCCTCATGCCCGGACACACTGGACCACCACCACCAGCATTTTGGACCTGGCAAGCCATTTAACCTCTCCAAGACTCGGAGTCCCAGCATGCAGTGTAGGGATGACAGGGCAGGCCTATCCTATCTCTGAGGCTGTTTTGAGGACCATGCTGGGTGACCCGTATTGAAACCCCTTATATATCATAGAGCCCAACAATGAAAGAGACCACGAAGCATATCAAGCTGGGCCTGGACGGACCTATGGATTCATCTCTGAATTGTTGCAAGTGCCAGGGAGCATGTACACTTAACTGGTCCTACACAGCACCTGGAAGAGGCGGGCATGTTCATGCTGCCAGTGACAATGAATGTGTTGGTGGAGATCACAGCTAATCGAACCACACGCAACAGACAACAGCTTTGCTTTCCCACCCAATCCATCCCCAAAGCCTCCCACTTGCCAATGGATCTGGAGCCATCTTATAGGAAGGACATCAAGGGCATCAGTTAGGCTGCTCTTTGAAAAATGGATTGTTGGGAGACAAACCACGAGAGACTCTTAACTCTAGGAAACAAACTGAGGGTTGCTGGAGGGGAGAGGGGTGGGAGGATGGGGTAACTGGGTGACGGGCATTAAGGAGGGCACGTGATGTAATGAGCACTGGGTGTTATAGGCAACTGATGCAATCACTGAACTCTACCTCTGAAACTAATAATAAAATGCATGTTAATTAATTGATTTAAATAAAAAGAAAAATAATAGGGGCTCCTAGGTGGCTCAGTCGCTTAAGTGTCTGCCTTTGGCTCAGGTCATGATCCTGGGGTCCTGGGATCGAGCCCCACATCAGGATCCTTGCTTGGTGGGGAGTCTGCTTCTCCAATTCCTTCTGCCCTTCCTCCTACTTGTGCTCTCTCTTGCACTCTCTCTTTCTCATAAATACAATCTTTAAAAAAAATATATAAAAATAAAAACTACTTGAAAACAAAACAAACAACAAAAATGGATTGTTTTCTCCCGTTTATCACCAGATGAAATCGAACACACTCCCTCTGTAGTTTACAGTAATCCTGGCTTTGCTGGTCTTGGAGGCAGCTTCCTAACTTGCACAGCACTCCCGAGTGTCCACTCCCACCTGCACAGTGAAGCCCCCCCCCCGCCCCCTCGGCAGCAAGGGCACACTTGCCACGTGAGAACACAGCTTTCTTCTAACAGTGACAGCACGCGTGGGTGCGTGGGGAGGTGTATCTGCCGAAGAGGAAGGGGGTTAGAAGTAAGACAATGCACTTGTCAACTTTCCTAAGCCTCTCAGAGCCTGAGCAACAAATCATTCAACTTTCATATCCATTTCAATGATGCCCAACTCAAATAACACATTTCCTCCACATTCCTTCTGTGATGAGAATGGGAAAGTAAAATTTCTTTGAAGTAAACCCTTTTGATTTTCTTTTTTTTTTTAAAGATTTTATTTATTTATTTGAGAGAGAGAGAATGAGAGATAGAGAACACGAGAGGGAAGAGGGTCAGAGGGAGAAGCAGACTCCCTGCTGAGCAGGGAGCCCGATGTGGGACTTGATCCCGGGACTCCAGGATCATGACCCCAGCTGAAGGCAGTCGCTTAACCAACTGAGCCACCCAGGCGCCCAAACCCTTTTGATTTTCAAACAAATCCTGTTGGCATCCTCAGAGTCAGTCCTGGCTTCTCTGTGTTGTTAATTGTCTTCATAATTGTCATCTGTGACACACGTGTATTGAGCGATTACTACACACCAGCCACTGTGTTAAGAGTTTGCGTTCGCATCTCATTTCATCTTCCTACTAACCCAGTAAGGTATGTGTTGTGATCTCCACTTAACAGATGAGGAAACCGGTGCTCAGGGAAGTTGTAAGTTACCCGAGTTCACACAAATAACCGTATCTGCAGAGGCAGCTGGAGTCCACACAGAGGGCTGATGGGGCCAAAGTTTGGGCCCACCACGCCCTGGTCATTTGGTGACGCTTCCAGTTCTGCCTCCCTGACATCTTGCTGTGTCCCCCACATAGGTCCATTGCCCTCTCCAGGACTTTTCCAGGCTTGGGGTCCTTACCGCATCAGTTAGCATGCTACTGGACACCATGTGTGGAATGGCTTGCCGACTATTCCTCCAACACCATACCTCACAAGCCTGCGCTCCGCATCCTTTTGCAGCTCTTAGGATAAAACATGCACTCTTAACCAGCTCACCAGGCCCCACCTGTGGCGCCCGCACTCCCCGCCCCTCTGGTCTGGCCCTCCTGGACTTTTAGTTCCTCGTGGTCTTGCTCACTCATCTTTTCACCTCTCAGTTTAGAAGTTCCTTGTTCAGAGAACCTTCCCCGCTTCCCTGTGTGAGGAGGTCTGCCTTTTACTTTCTAAGAAATGGCGGTAAACTAGACATAGCCCAAAATTTACTATTTTGACTGTTTTTTTTTTAAAGATTTTATTTATTTATTTGACAGAGAGAGAGAGAGTGGGCACAAGCAGGGGGAGCAACAGAGGGAGAGGGAGAAGCAGACTCCCCATCGAGCAGGGAGCCTGATGCGGGACTCGATCCCAGGACCCTGGGATCATGACCTATGCTCAACCGACTGAGCCACCCAGGCATCCCCGTTTTGACTGTTCTGAAGTGCGCAGTGGGTGGTGTTAAGTCTGTGTGCATTGTGTAACCTATCAACAGAGCCCTGCTTGTTTTGCAAAACTGAAACCATGTGCCCATTGAACAATAACTCTGCCATTCTTTCTCCCTCATAACCCTTGGCAGCCATGATTTTATTTTCTCTGAGAATTTGACTACTCTCAGTGTCTCATGTTAAGTGGGATCATACAGTATTTGTCTTTTTGTGACTGGCTTATTTCAGTTAGCTTAAAGTCCTCGAGGTTCATCCAAGTTGTAGCCTGGGTCAGAATTTCCTTTCTTTTTAAGGCTGAATAATATTTCACTGTATGACAAGACCACGTTTTGTTTATATGTTCATCCCTTGATAGATACGTGGGTGCTTCCACCTCTTGGCTAATGTGAATAGTGTTTGCTCTGAACATGGGTGTGCAAATATCTCTTAAGATCCTGCTTTCAATTCTTAAACATGTTTTTTTGAATTATTAGTATTATTTTTTAAGGATTTATTTATTTATTTATTTGAGAGAGAGAGAGAGAGAGAGAGAGAGATCACATGAGTGGGGGAGGGGCACAGCAGAGGGAGAAAGAATCTTCAGCAGACTCCCTGCTGAGCGCGGAGCCCCGAGGCAGGACTCAATCTCCTGACCCTGAGACCATGATCAGAGCCAAAATCAAGATTCCGACACTTCACTGACTGAGCCGCCCAGGCACCCCTCCTCCTGCCTTCAGTTCTTTTGGGTATACCCAGAAGTGGGATTGCTGAATCATACGGTAATTCTATGTTTAATTTTTGAGGAACGTCTTTACTCTTTTGCATAGTGGCTGCACCATTTTACATTCTCACCAGCAGATCATAGGAGTTTCAATTTTTCCACATAGGGTATCTGCCTTTTCCTTCTAAATTTTCCACACAGAAGGTCTTCTTTTCAGTTAAGTCTCGGGCACAGCTAGATTTCTACACAGGAATGCACCCTCAGTCAAGGCCAGCACCAATGTGCAAGGTCAACTGACTTTCTCCTCAGAGTCTCACATTTAGGTGCCTCTAACATTCGCAGGGCCCAGGGCAAGTGTGCACATGGAGGGCCCAGGACCATGTACCTAAATATTTAAAAGTTATAGGCCATAACTAATAATCTGCTAAATAATAATTTTTTTTTATCTCTGACCTTGTCAAATACACTATCATTAACAATCAAATGTATAAAGCTGTGGTTTTTATATGACTGAAAGTTGGCTATATATCAAAGCCAACTGAATTTAATTATGATTGCTCATGTCAGAGTGTTCTACTGATGGGCTGGAGGTATTTGGATCAGTGATTACACAAAGATGCACATAATTCATAAACATTGTGTAGCGATTCTCCAACATTTAATTTTTTCCTATCTTTGTTTCGGCAAAATCACTTATCCTGTTATATTCATGATCTTCACATAATTTGTATTTTGTGGATGGTGATACTATTTTAACATTTTGAATGTATTTTCATCACATTAGCATTCATAATGCTAAAAATTCAAAAATTAAAATTATTTCTCCAACTTTCATCGTAAGTTTCCCCCCTAAAATTCCAAATTATTTAAGAGCAGAAGGCAAAAATACAAATTATTATAAAAGTGCCCACAGGATTTGAACGTCAAAATAATGATTGAAATTATCAAAATTAAAATAAAAATTACTTACAATATCGGCAATTTCTTTTGTCAAAATCGAGTTAACATCTTGCTCAGTGTTGTTAGATAAAAGTAAAACAATTTACTCTTCTAGTGGTCTCTGTCCATCCAGTGGCTGGTGTCGAGAATCAGTTATCAACGGGCCAGTGTCAGGGTCCCTATCCTCCTACAAACATACATTTGTATATTTAAGGGCAATATGACTTGCTTAGTATTATAAAATATTCCTCAGCTGTCATGTGTAACAGTTGGGAAGCCCATGCTAATTTGTGAGTAGCTTTGGAACCACCGGTTGGAAGACAAAGAGAAGATACTTCGTTATGCAAGAATGTATGGCAGTGATGCCGTTTGAGGGGAAGTTTTTGACAAGCTAATGGATTTATCTAGAGCGTCTTCCTCTCAAGTTCTCCCAGCACTTTGAAGTGAGGTCTGTTCATGTTGGCGGTGTCACAATCCACAGATCGTGTTGGCACACAGTTGCCTTTGAGGGGGTAAGGCAGGGTAGTGGAGAGGCACTTCCCTAGGGCTTGTGTGGAGTTGGTAGGGAGGGAGGCTGTTTGGGGTTGGGGCAGGGACCTCCAGCCAGGGTCTCCAGCCCACGTTTCTGAGGCTGCTTCTGATAGGGGCATATGCCAATGCCAATTCCTTGTCTAATTAGCATAGTGAATATTGGATCCGGCGTTCTATGACTGAAATCATGGCTTGTGGATTAGCTTGATGAATGCTAGGGAGAGCGTCCTGATGAAATTGTAGGTACTCAGTCTTCTGCTTGGAGTATCTCAGAGGCTCCCTGACTTGCAGGAACAGAGTGTATGAGTGTGGTGACACCTTTAGCCTCTGATCTGTGGGAATGGCTCCCAAGGCTTGATTCCTCCATAATCCTTTGCCCAGCCACGGGTCTGGAGGACTTCCGATTGCTGCCTGATGCCAGTGACAAGGTGACAGGTAGTGAACTGCTTATTCATCTGAAAGAACAGAGAGCAGGGACCCTTTGGGCCTACAGAAAGATTTCTAGAAAATGCGTGTGCTTACTTGCTAATAAAAGTTTATGAAATGTCAGTATGGGTAGCAGAATTTGATCTGTGACCGGCCTTCCCTATAATTTAGTAAGTAGTGAGGTTATAGGAGCGCTGCTCACCCTCACACAATTCATAATCTAAATTCTGCTTGACCTTATCTGTTTTGGTCAGTTTTACAACACCCTCAACTAGGGTGGGTCACTCTGGACTTCTTCTTTCTAATATTAGATGTTATGAATGGGGTGTGTATGTGTCCCTTATGGTGGATTTGATATATGATGACTAATGACCATCTTTTACAACTGCTTTGGGGTTAAAAAAAATAACATTGGATTTATTAGAGTTAATATTAATAATAAAAAAAACTTGGGGAGAGTGCCTGGCTGGCTCAGTCGGTGGAGCATTCTACTCTTGATCTCAGGGTCATGAGTTCAAGCCCCATGTTGGGCATCGGACCTATTTAAAATAAAAATTAAAAAGAAATAACTTACAAATCTTACTCTTCTAGTTATACCTCTAGCAGATTTTTATACCCACAAGAGGTTTTTTTTTTTTTGTAAATTAGTTAATTATATTCCTTAGACACTTTTAGCTGTATTTACAAATTTAATATGTTCAATTTTCCTTTTAAGCACATCAATGACCTGAGTAACAAAACCTTCCCAAGCATTTAAATAGTTTTTATAATTTGAATAAATTAAACTTATAAATGGGGAATCTTAAGTTCTCTCAAATGCTCCACAGTTATTTACACATAGGAATATTTAATTTAACACATCCATAACAAGTATTTGTTGCTCACTTACTATAGTTTCCTTGGGCTGGGTGCTTGAGACTCATCTGTGAACAAAACAAAGTTCCTGCTTCCCTGAAGTTTACATTCTAGTTAGAGGAAAAGACAATAAACAATGAATATATACATTAAGTCGTATGTTAGAAGGGGTAAGTGTTTTGGGAAGAAGAAAATAGGGTTAGGGAGATCAGCACTGGGATGGAGAGGGAGCAAGTGAGTTAAATTGAATGGCCAGGGCTCCCTGAGAAGGAGGAATTTGAGCAAAGGCTTGAAGTGGGTGAGCAACCAACCAGAAACCATAAGTCAAAATCAATTCCTCAGTTAGGCATCTTAAATCAGAATTGCAAGGCCCATCTGCCAAATACTTTTATTTGCCAGATTCTTTTCAAATACCACAAAAGCTTCATGTATACCCATATTATTCCTAGGTTTAACATAAAAGTATTAATGCCATGGGTTTAGTTTACTTCATTAATTCTAAACATTTTCGATGTTAAAAGATGCTTTCCCACCAAGAAAAAAATGGATTTTCCCAAGCAAGTTGGGAGTGCTGTCTCAGTTACCTTGCAACCATGATGTTGCCTTACACCAGAGAGAGGTGTGGCTAAGCCAAAAAGCTTGATTCTTGCCCATGACATTTATGGGGCTCAGTGAACCATTTTTATCATTATTATAACCTGGATTCCATAACTAAGGTGTTGTTTTCACAGGTAGATTCTCATTGCTGGAAGTAGGTATTGCCCAATTTTTCTGTCTGATTTTAATCTGCAATGCTCATCCCAGTTTGAGGAGAATTTCTTCAATGCTTGGTGGGCTATTGCATTTCTCTGGCTCTCCTAAAGCATCTTAATGTCTTCCCATCTGACCCTGGGCATTTTAAAACATGGCTGCATATTCTTTGACATACCTTCCACCAAGAGTCAAGATCTATGTACCTTCCACTTGGAGCTGAGCAGGCTTCAGGACCACTTCAACCAGAGGAGTACCACAGAAGTGGTGGCTTCCAAGCCTAAATCATAGAAGACACGCAGGTTCCACTTTGTTCACTGGAACACTCGCTCTTGGAGATCTGATCCACCAGGTAACGAGGTCTGATTACTCTGAGGCTGCCATGCTGCATGAAAGCCCAAGGTACATGGAGAGACCATGGAGCGGCCAAGGTACATGGGAGCTGGTCCCAGATGGGCCTTGAATCATTCCAGCCAAGGGGCTAACTATTTGCATGAAGAAGCTTCCAGAAAATTCCAGTCCCTCACCATTGGAGTCTTTCTAACAGAGGCTCCAGAAATTGTGGAGCAGAGACACATCTTCATTTTGGTTTACTGCCTGAATTCCTGACTTTTCAAAACCCTTAAGTATGATAAACGTTGTTTTTGTTTTATTCTACTAAGTTTGGCAGGGTCGTGAAGCATCCATAGGTAATTGGAACGGACACCAAAATTCTTTACTGACATTCCATCGGATTCTTTCCTAACCTTTTTGAACTTGTTTTATATGGATTAGTTTCTCTTACAGATGTGAAGATGCCATATGATTGAATTCTGCATATGCCCCCTGACTTTTGCTTTATTCTCCAATTACAACATCATGAACGACTGTAATGATAACTGTTGTAATTAGTCAATTTTGTAATCAATTGCTTAATATCTACTTTCCTTGCCATCTTGCCATCATATAATCTGCACGAGGACAGGGGTTATATTTTTCTTATTCTCAAGCATCTAGAGCAGGGGTCAGCAAACTTTTTAGTTAAGGGCGGCTAGTACCTGTTTTAGATTTTGCAGACCATCCAGTCTTGGTCACAACTCCTCACCCCTACTGTTGTTGTAGCACAAAAGAACACATAAATAAACAAGTGTGTCTCTGTTTCAATCATCCTTTATTTATGGATAATGAAGTTTTAATTGCATATAACTTTCACGTATCATGAAACATAATTTTTCTTTTGATTTTTTTTCAACCATTCAAAAATGTGTGTTTGTTTCCTAGGGCTGCCGTAACAAATTACCACGACTGGTTAAGCCCCCAAGACCACAAATATTATTCTCTCAGGTTCTGGAGTCTATAAGTCTGAAATCAAAGTATTGGCAGGGCCCCGTTCCTTTTGTAGGATGAATTCATATCGAGATCCTAAATTGTATCTGCAGAGACCCTATTTCCCCAAAAGGTCACATTCAGAAAATGTAAATGGTAAATGGTAAACACGAATTTTAGGAGGACACTATTCAACACACTCCAAAATGTAAAAGCCATTCTTAGCTCTCGGCTATACAAAAATGGCTGGCATACTTTGCTGACTCCTTATTTAGCACACTGTCTTGAACTTAGTAAGTGTTCAAAATCCTTGTCGAAGGAATGAAGGGGGTCTCAAACAGCACTGGAACCATAGTAGGGCCTTAAGAAATGAGTTGGCACAAATGAAAGACATTGAAAGCCTTAACCAGATTCCATCCATACAAAATTAATGGAGCATCACAAGGAACTACAGCAACATTGCAATATCTGGTCTATTCCTTGTATCAGTTCCATGAGGTAGATATTCTTACTCCCATTTGTAAGTTGAGATTGGTTTAGCAAATTCACATGACTTCCACAAGGTCAGTGGATGAGATATGACTTGAAACTACCCCAAAGTCACAAGTACTAGGGAGAATGAAGCTGTTATAAAAATAAGTTAGAATGAGTTGTGGTGGCAGAGAAGGCAAAGAGGGGATCAGGAGTGGAGACCGTACCTTATAACTTACAAAGCGCAGAACAACTTCATGTGGTGATGGGATATGTAATAGATTACAGGCCAGGGAAGGCACTGGCTGAGCTGGGAGAAGGTGTGGGAGGCACAGGTGCATTGGGAGAAGAAACCAGAGCTTGAAGGAGGATGGCTGGACAAATTGGTTCTGTCTGGGAGTGAAGGAGGGAAGCTGAATCACCCTCATCACCTCCATAATGACATGAGGGTTTTGAACTTGAGTTATAGGGTACAGCAAAGACTTTAGTGGCTGGAGGTGATCAGAGTGTGCCACTTCCAAATATGCCACTTTGGCATAAGGCTTATTTTGAGCTGAAGGCAATTGAGAAATAGCAGACACAGCAAAAGCTCTCTGCCCTCCCCCATCTGCCTAAAAGCAGGACATAAATTTCCTGTGAGAAAGGTGCTGTCCTTGTACCAGGAAGGGGAGAGCGCCTCTTATCACTACAGAAGGGGTGTCATGACCGAGGTGAATCTACATAAACAGACCTTACTAAAATAACTCTTATCTTCCATTAGTTTCCCCCATATTGCCTAGTCACCTTCCCACAATTTATTACTTCTAGAAGCCCAAACCCCCTTTCCTTTGTCTAATCAGTTCTCCACAATTCATCATCCTTTGTTAAAATGGGGTTTCCACTTCTTTTCAGTGAAGCCCCCTGTGTGTATAAAAACATTAACATCAACAAAAATTGTATGCCTTTTCTTCTGTTAATCTTTGTCAATTTAATTTGCAGGCCCCAGCCACTGAACCTAAGATGGTAGAGGAAAAGTTTTTCTCCTCCCTTATATGATTTTTCCTTAATTTAAGATTTGAATTTAAATGGCTCAAATTAATGGTTTTTAAACTCTCTTATAGTCACCCATATTCTCTGGAGAATTCTACGCGTGGAATTCTTAAAGAAAGACTGGATATTTGACGGACTCCAATGACTAAAATGGAGCCTGTGTACCCCATGGTGTTAGTTGGCAGGTGGTGATTGTAATTTTCAAAGCCTTTATCAATGGGAGTCAAGTGGACAGTGACCCAGCCTGGCTTTTGTACATTTTCATATATCCCTCATTATTTTCAGACATTCCAGTATTGACTAAGATCTTGCCTTGCCATGGCTTAGCATGGTGTCAGCATCCAATGGCACCACACCAAGAGCTTGACGGTGCCAAGTGGTGGCTCCCTCCCTCGGTGCTGGAGGCCAACTTGCTGGGCCTCCAATCCTGCAGGAACAGGACTACGTCTTGTTCGTGTGAGCATCCCAGGCCCTGGCCCAGTGCTTGCCACACCGCAGGTTCCCTATTAAAATCTGTATTGCAATAAGAGCAAATCTGCCTTGGACTCCCTTCTCTCCAGCAACCTCTCACACCTGTTGGCCTCTCTCCTCCCGGGAGCAAAAATCCTTTGCTGCCCTCTTTCTCTCGGAGACCCCCAGGGCTGATCCCATTCAGGTCTGTTCACTCCTACCTCCTTCCCTCTAGTTAAAACCCCCACCCTCTGGGTAGGGCTGAGTTCAGCCAAGAGAAGGCAATCTGATTAAAAGAAGTCACCCTGTATTTTTTTTTTAAAGATTTTACTTATTTATTTGACAGAGAGAGAGAGACAGCGAGAGCAGGAACACAAGCAGGGGGAGTGGGAGAGGGAGAAGCAGGCCTCCCGTGGAGCAGGGAGCCGGATGCGGGGCTCGATCCCAGGACCCTGGGATCATGACCTGGGTTGAAGGCAGATACCCAAAGACTGAGCCACCCAGGCACCACACTGTAGCTTCAGCCTTCTGTGGGAGTATTTGCATTTGAAAAGGGAATTTGGTGTTTGAGCAACTTCCTGGTGCACCTTATCTAACCCGGGCTATTGGGGTTATAAACTAAACCTCCAGCTCCACTCCAGCATTGGGGGGCACCAGGGGGTTTATTAGAAAATGCCGACTCTCAGGCCCACCTCGGACTACCTGAGCAGTACCAACTGGATGTGAATTTGCATTTACCCTCAGGCTGAAGGAGCAGTGCTCTGGCCGGTCTTCCTCAGGGGGTTCAGCTGAAAACAATCGACATGTTGATTCCTCCTTGTGAGGACTCTGATCTTTGCCCTAGAGTTGTATACTTTTTATATCAGTAGTTTTCAAATTTTATTATGCACAAGACTCCTTGGAGGGCACTAGTTAAAAATGCAGAGCCTCCTGTAGGTTGGGGTGTGGTATAGGAGTTTGCATTTTTAATGATTCTGGGGTGATTCTGAGGACCTAGTCCTTATTCTGTTCCAGGCTGGCACAGTGTTTTATGGGAAGAGCTGCCGAACCTTAAAGATGGGAGCCTGCCTTTCTTGGGGAGCCTGGGTGGCGCAAGTCGGTTAAGCGCCGGACTCTTGGTTTCAGCTCAGGTCATGATCTCAGGGCCCTGGGATGGAGCCCCGTGTCCAGCTCCCCACTCAGCAGGGAGTCTGCTTGAGGTTCTTTCTCCCTCTCCCTCTGCTCACCCCCACTTTCTCTCAAATAAATAAATAAATCTTAAAAAATAAAGGGAGACTGCAGTTCCACAACAAAGAAGAAATGCCTGGATGAAGGCAGAGTTTCAGGTAAAAACTCTAAATATATGGAGTATAAAGGCCTTGTTCGTTACAGACTGGATCTTGGGACTGTTTGTCCATTGAGGAAATACGGTAATTTTACATTTCAGGGTTGGTTTAAGGCCAAGTAATTGGAAGTCATGTTTATCACCTGGGCATCTGTTTCTCTCTTTGCAAGAGAAATGTGAGTTTTTTCCTCCACCCCACTGGCTCCCTCCCTCCATGCTTCCTGTCCCGCCCTCGGGACCCGCCGCTGTGGGGCCGTTAGCACTTTCTGGAGTCTGGGGAGTGGCTGCTGAAAGCAGCAGAAAAAGCCTTGCAGGTGGTTGAGAGAGAAAGAGATGGAGTTGCATCACTTTCTTGGTCTCTTCAGAGTTATTACAGGGAGTGAAGTCGTTGGCTGTAGGGAATTAATTGAATATGATGAGCCCAGAACTGTGAAGAAATTACCTGTCCCGAGGCTTTCTGGAAAAGAGTGCTGTAGATTGCTTTTCCAGTGTGCCCTTCTTTCTCAAGGGTTTTGGTCGGGGGGGTGGGGTGGCGGGGGCTGCTGAGGCAGTCCTTGGAACTGTGGCCACACACTGGAGGGCACCAGCACACATATGCAAAGGGTGTAGGCGAACTCGTACACACCCCTGGTCAGTCGTCTAATTGAAGACTCACCAAGGCGGGATTGCCTGCTGCAGTTCTGAAGGCCATGGTTGTTTCTGTGACTCTCAGTGTCTCTAGGAAAAGAACTGTTGAATATTCCAGAATGTGTGTGTGTGTTTTTTAAAGATTTTATGTATTTAGGGGTGCCTGGGTGACTCAGTCGTTAAGTGTCTGCCTTCGGCTCAGGTCAGGATCCCGGGGTCCTGGGATTGAGCCCCGCATCGGGCTCCCTGCTCAGCGGGGGAAGCGCTTCTCTCTCCCACTCCCCCTGCTTGTGTTCCCTCTCTCGCTGTCTCTCTTGGTCAAAGAAATAAATAAAATCTAAAAATAAATAAGTAAATAAGATTTTTATTTATTTATTTGAGAGAGAGAGAACAGAGGGAGAGTAGGAGGGAGAAACAGACTCCCGCTGAGCAGGAAGCCAAGGTGGGGCTCGATCCCAGGACCCTGCGATCATGACCTGAGCTGAAAGCAGCCTCTCAACAGACTGAGCCACCCAGCAGCCCCGTTAATCAGAATGTGTGTTTTATTAGGAACGTGATGATTGCAGCCATGTGTGATGTGTGTTCTTTCACCTGACGAGAGCACCTGAGAGAACCAAGACCCCGAGAAGTGCATGCACATTTGTTGTTCAAGCTAATTCTGTGAATTCCCAGCATTCTGTCCTGTCCCAACGTTGGGCTAAAACGCACTCAACCCTGTGCCTCTCGACGTCTGCTCTGTATGTTCTTTTCCCGGTGAGACAGGCTGTTGTTCTTTTGTGAAAATGCCCGAGACGTTCATGTTCTGAGGTATACTCCTACAGCAGGGAAAAATCTCTCCCAGTCTCATTTGTTGGGAGCTCTCTGCCTAGTCCTTCCCTGTGAGCCCCAAATGGTGCCTTGGCCTTCCCCTTGATAGATTCATTGTTTTGATGTAAGTCATTGTGGCAGAAAATCTGAGTCATCTACAGCTGCTACGCTGAGATTCAAAGAAGCAGTCATTAACCCTTACAAAGATCCACACGAAGGCACCATGGCCTTCCTGGTCGATATTCTATGTGGGGTGGGAGTCAGATTTCCGTATCGTATTTAACATTTGTTCAACATTTGCAAAGGAGTTTGTAGCTCTTTCACACATTCAGGAAATACACATTTATTAAACCCTTACCACGTACCAGGTGAAGGGGGTCAGTGTGTACCTCCCTAAATAGGCTACTGCGGCATAAGGATTATTTTGAGGTGAAAGCAATTGAGTATCAGTGGATGCAGGCAGAGTTCTCTTTGCTCCCCTTTTCTGCCTAAAACTGGCTTAGATTTTCCCTTAGTGAAGGTATTCTCCTCTCTTATACCAGGAAGAGGAGAGCAACTTACCACCGGAGAGGAGGAACTGGCATTGGAATAAATCCACATAAGTAAACCTTACTAAAATAACCCTGACCTTCATCAGTTCTCCTGTGTGTATACTTCCTAGTCACTTTCCCATAATTTTTTTTTTATCTCCTGAAGCCCCAAACTGCCTTTCCTTTGTTAAAATGGCATATAAGCATGGGAGTCTCGTCAGTTGACTTTGAGTCTCATTTCTGTGAACTCCTGTGCACATAAAATATTAATAAAACTGTGTTCCTTTCCTTCAGTGAATCTGGCTTTTGTTAGTTAATTTGCAAGCCTCCAGGACTGAACCTAAGAGGGTAGAGCAAAAGCTTTTTCCTTCCTGACACAGGCAGGTAAGTAAGTCTGGTCATGTCCTTAGTCTCTCTAATCTCGGAAGGATTCCCCAGGCTTTGAGAAAACTTTTGGCTCATGGGCACTGGGGATATATTGGGAACTTGCAATGCTGCTGCCTGAGCCTCAGACAGGCTTTAAGGGGGAAAGTTCACTCTTAGATCCTTGGCCCCGAGAGCCCTTGCAGGGGGGATTTTGGCATGGAAAGTAATGCCATGAGGCAGTCTGTATGATAACAAGTGTCTCTCATGCTATTTATTGGCATAGGATCCATCTTAGATGTTTGGAGTAGGACCCTAAATATTGGTCTTTTTTTTTTAAGTTATTTATTTGAGAGAGAGAAAGAGAACGAGAGAGAGAGAGTGCATGGGAGGGGGGAGGGTCAGAGGGAGAAGCAGACTTCCCGCCGAGCAGGGAGCCCAATGCGGGACTCGATCCTGGGACTCCAGGATCATGACCTGAGCCGAAGGCAGTCGCTCAACCAACTGAGCCACCCAGGTGCCCCAAATATTGGTCTTTTACATTTATGCTTTTGGATATCCTCAAAGGCTGTTATTTTGTATATGAAAGCCAATTCTGTACTTCATTTCAACTTTATGAACTAACATTTTATGTACTGCAATTACACATTTAGAAATCTAGATCCTTCTTAAGTTTTTAAGCTTAATTTAAGAATCTTACTTGGGGCGCCTGGGTTGTTCAGTCGGTTTAAGCGTCTGACTCTTGATTTTGGCTCAGGTCATGATCTCAGGGGTCGTGAGTTCAAGCCTCACATTGGGCTTCATGCTGGGTGTGGAGCCTACTTAAAAAAAAAAATCCCAACAAAAAGAATCTTACTATTCTAGTTATCATTCTAGCATGTTTTGACAATCATCTATAAAGGCCCTTTGAATTAGGCTTGTTCCATCTATCATCAGCTCAGTCAGTTGAACCCCTTGGGTGTATTTTAAACTATGTTTATAAACTTAACATATTGCATTTCTTTAAGGACTTAAATTATCTAATCGACAAAAAGCTTGAAACATTTAAATAATTTTTATAAATCTAATAAATGTGTAAATATGGTGGAGCTGAAATGTTCCAGTATTGTAGAAACAGTGTGATTTCAACTTAAAATCATAAATCTAAATCAATTACTCAGGTATGCATTCTAAATTGCGATTATGAAGCTGAACTGTTATTCTAACTGACCATATTATTTTAAACTTTGCAAAATTTTAGAGTACTACTATACACTGAATGTTTGTTTCCCCTTCCCCCCAATTCATACATTGACCCCTAGCCTCCAATGTGATGGTATATGTGGAGATGGAGTCTTTGGGAGGTGATGAGGTCATGAGGGTGGACCCCTCACAAATGGGATTAGTGTTCTTATAAAGGGGCCCCAGAGAGCTCCCTCCCCCCTTCACCATGTGAGGACACAGCCGGAAGTCAGCCATCTATGAACTAAGATGCAGGTTCTCAGCAGATGCCAAATCTGTCAATGCCTTGATCGAGGACTTCCCAGTTTCCAGAACTGTAAGGAATAGTCTGTGGTATTCTGTCATAGCAGCCCAAACAGAATAAGACAAACACCAAATATATATAGCATACTCCCTACTAATACAAAAATATTAGTAGCTTCTATACTAAATTCTAAATCTTCCTGGGATCGCACGGGGTTGACCCCACTAAGGAAACAGTTGTGCCCTTCAAGCAATATTCAGAAAATGGCTCTCAGTCCTGGAACACTGAGTCCGTTCTTGTTCTGACCCTGAGGGAACATATGGAGGCCTATTTACAGCCCATGGCAGGGACACCGCCATGGTGAACAATCGATTGCATTTTGTATTTCTTTCTCTCTTAAGGTAATAGGAAGGTCTTTTCTATCTAATTCCGGAGGACCTTTGAACTGAGAGTAAACTGTGTTCTTTTTCACAGAATGTTTCTCTTAGGACCATGCAACTCTTACAAGTATTCAAACAATGTCTGACTTCTTTCTGTGTATCTCTTGGCTTTGCTTTGTTATTTGACTGATAACTGTCTGATAATTTGGCTACCACTTCTATTGACACATCCTGATTAAAAATGGAATATTTTGATGCATGTAAAAGCATGTCCCAATTCTAGTGCCTGGTCCCCAGGAGATGCTCCGTCAATGGTGGTTATTATTTGAGATTTATGGCCAGGAACCCCAATCCTAGGACCCAGTGGTTACACAAGTTCTCCAATAAACACTGAAAACTAGATAACGTATAAGAAAGAAGAGATAGCTCCTAAATGGTAGGACAAGAGAAAGGAAATGGGTAGGAAGGAGAAAATAGGCAGAAAATAACCTACGGCCGTCTAGAGATATTTATATTTAGTAAAATATTTTCAGCTTCAGCTTACACACACACAAAAACCCAGTGAAGCATCCAGTTGAATACACGAATATGTCACTGCAGGGAGATGGTGATTCACAGAGATTTTCTTCATAAAGAAATAGGGCCCTCGCCTATTTAAAAGCAGTTCCATTTAATGCAACACTGCATTGAACAGGGCTCCTTTTCAAGGGGCTACTATGAAAGGCAAGATTATTATCTTCAGCATTTAGGTGGCGTGCTGACTGGGGCCATAACACCGGGGCACTTAGACGCTGCCATTATCAATGTACAGTATGGTCTTTGGAAGTTTAAAAATAGCTTTCACAACCTTTTATGGCTTCCCTTGCACAGGCATTGGCTGTGTGCTCTGGAGAAGGCTGAGCACCCCGCAGGGAAGGCCCCGGTGTTGGAACCTTACTAGCGTGTTGACTTTGGGGGGTCCAGGCTGCAGCACCACCTTGGATGTATGACTCTGTCACAACAATGTCCTTTGAGACCACAGAGAAAACCGGAGTGTAGAGGAAAGCAATGTTCTGGGAATATGATTTTTGTCTCAATCATGACATTTGGGCAAATCACTGATCCTCTCTAGGTTAGATAACCACTTAGGGACATTGTGCGATTCAGGATTCTCTTTTTGTTTTTAAATCTCAGCTCAGTTTAATGACTATATATCGAGCACCTGTTATATTCAAGACTTCACACTAGGTGTTAGGAATATAAAAGAGGAATAGATTTTCTGTACCCTCTGGGGGGCTGGAGGTGGGAGGGAGACCTGTAACGGATCCGTTCAGTGTGATTCCTCAATTCCTCCATTCCAATGGAGGTGTCCAATGCAAGTTCTTATGGGAGCCAGGCCCATCTTGTGAAAGAGTGAACAGGCCTCTTGGGGACCACAGCACACAGAGATCGTGTGCTCTGTTGTTCATCGGGGTCAGGGATGCAGGCCCAACATTGCCAGGACTTTCTGTTTCTCAAAGGGATCCAAGATATGAATTTTTTAAAAAAGATTTTATTTATTTGACAGAGAGAGAGAAAGAGCACAAGCAGGGGGAGTGGGAGAGGGAGAAGCAGGCTTCCCACGGAGCAGGGAGCCCAATGCGAGGCTCGATCCCAGGACCCTGAGATCATGACCTGAGCTGAAGGCAGATGCCCAACCGACTGAGCCACCCAGGCACCCCCCCAAGATCTGAATTTTTATGTGAACTATCCCAATTTTTTAAACGTTGAGAACCGTGGGGGCCAACCCCAAATACATCTGTAAGCGAGGTCTGGCTTGGAGCCACCAGTCACATCACCTCTCAGGGTAGAGAATGACAGAAGTTTGGGAAACTTTGTTTTAGTCCTTTAGTTATTAGCCATTTGTCCAAGATCTTCCTTTTTGATAGGTTTCAGTCACTTGTGAAAAAAAATTCTTTCCAACAGAACAGTCCAATGAGTAGCCCGGTACTTAGAAGGATTTGAGTAGGTACTGGTGATGCTGGGTGGGCATCCTAGAGAGGGTCCTCCAGAGACAACAGGGAGCAGAAGGAGATAGAGCCCTGAGTAAGGGACAGGTAGGTTACGCTCAGTTCATAGAGGCAGGAGCACAGGCGCCGAGACAGAGACCTGGGCCGCCATGATGGTGAAGCCCGGAGCTGGGGGCAGCAGGGGTGCGCCCAAGGCCTGCTGTGTGTTCCAGACAGGTCTGGTGGCTGTGGCCATCTAGACCGTTATGTGCTGCCCTGTATGATAACCACCAGGTATGTGCGGCTACTTAAACTTAAAATAATTAAAACAAAAAGCAAAATTCACCTCCTCAGCCATGCTTGCTGTGTTAAGTGCACAGTGGCCACAGATGGCCAGTGGCCCCCCGCATTGCAGAGTATAGACAACATCTCCATCACTGTAGAAAGTTCCTATGGACAGCGCTGATCTGTGGTTTTGCATACCTTTCCCTTCCCCATGCATTGGTAACTGAGATAACCCAACCTTGCCTCTCTTTGCCATTCATTGGAAGGTCTTTCTAGAACAGTGACTCAAAGGTACCCTCCAGCTTCATGTTCTATGAGGAGGATAGATGTCTCTGTTATGAGGTATTCTGTCTGAGACTGGTCCTTCCCCATTCTCTCTCTCGTGTATTTATTTTAAAAAATTTAAATTGTGATACAATACAAATCACATACAATTTACCATTTCAATGATCGCTAAGTGTACACTTCAGTGGCATTAAATTCACATTGTTTTGTGACCATCACCACCATCTGTCCCCAGAACTTTCTCATCTTCCCAAACTGAAACTCTACCCATGAAACACTAATTCCTCATTCTCCCTCTCCCCAGCCCCTGGAACCCACCATTCTACTTTTTGTCTCTATAAATTTGCTCTAGGTGTCTCATATAAGTGGAATCATATAATATTTGTCTTTTGGTGACTTATTCATTTAGCATAATGTTTTCACGTTTCATCCATATTGTGGCTTATGTCAGGATTTCCTTCCTTTTTAAGGCTGAATGACATGCCATTGTATGGATAGACGACTATTTTGTTCATCCATTGGGGACCATCCACTGATGGATACTTCAGTTGGTTCCACCTCTTGGCTATTGTGAAAAATGCCGTAGTGAGCATGGGAGTACAGATATTTTTTAAGATCCTGCTTTCAGTTCCTCTGGGTATCTACCCAGAAGTGGCATTGCTAGATCATATGGTAATTCTATGTTTAATTTTTTGAGGAACTTCCATACCATTTTCCACAGAAGCTGTACCATTGTACACTCCCTACCCACAGTGCACAAGGGCTCCAATTTCTCCACATTCTCACCAACACTTGTTACTTTTTGTTTTGATTGGAGTCATCTTAGTGGGTGTGAGTGGTGAGGTGGTATCTCATTGTGGTTTTAATTTTGTATTTCCCTTATGAGTAGTGACGTTGAGCCTGTTTTCATGTGCTTATTGGCCAAGATGTTTTTGTGAAACACCAATGCTTCAAAGGAGAAGAAGAAGCCATTTTCAAAAACTCGGGTGATCATTTTTGATGTCACTGTTTTATTTTTTGTTTCTGTTTTTCTGGTGTGTGGGGATGTTTACTTCATCTTGACGATGGACTGTTCTTTGTTTTTTAGAAGATGATTTTAAAGGCCTTTGGTGAAACAGTGGTAAAGTAGTGATCCTCTTCAGAAATGGCAACCTTAGGACAAGACAGACTAATGATCTAAAATTTGTCTTAAAAAAAAATTAGGGGTGCCTGGGGGGCTCAGTCAGTTAAGTGTCTACCTTTGGTGAGCCGAAGGTCATGGTCTCAAGGTCCTGGGATCGAGCCCCGCATCGGGCTCCCTGCTCAGCGGGGAGTCTGCTTCTCCCTCTCCCTCTGCCCCCTCCCCCACGCCCCACTCATGCTCTCTCTCTCAAATAAATAAATAAAATCTTAAAAAAATTAAAAAAATAAATAAAGTTTGTCTTCTTTTAGGTGGAAATAAATTTCTGCATTTCTGAGGATTCCCCCCAACCCCCAGGAAAATCTTCCCTCTCCTTGATCTTGGGGAGGTTGGGGGTTGGGCTTATGCAGGGTGCAGGGAAGAACTAGGCCTGAGACTAGCAAGTCAGATCAAAGCCCTGAGCCCAGGGCCAGTGGACATCAGCAGCAGCCCTGTGGAGGCTCTACCTCTGGGTTCTCAGAGTTGCATTACTTTTGGTTAGGCCCTGGCCTTCCATAAAATCTCCAATGTTCCAGTCCCTTATTAACAGACACCGAGGGGAATTAAGGGAAGGGTTTATGCCCGTGCTGGAGGTGAAGCTCAGGCAACAGCAGCTGCCTGGAGAGTCGGGTTTCAGGGCAGCAAGAAGGGTAGAGTAGTGGCCTAGGGCGCTGCTCGGGCCAGATGGTGGTTGAAGTGGCAAGTGATAAGCAGGACAGATTTGTGGAACATGTGGGCAGTCCCTGGGGATTCCCAAACACATGTGGGGAGGGGAACTTGGTAAAAGGCTCACTTTCCTGCAGTGAAGCGCAGTGAGGCTGGTGCTAGGAAGGTTTGGGTCTAAGAAGGAAGGTGGGCCTTGGTTTGTTAGTTCAGAGACAAGTGGGTTCTGTGTCCCTCACATGGTCAACCCTTAGGGCTGGTTGCTCTGTGGCCTTCTTTCCACTTGCTCTTCCACTCTGCTAGTTCTAACGTTTTGTGGCTTGGACACTCTAGTGGTTCACCAAACATTGTCCCTGAGGGTGGAAGTGGTAGAAGCATGGCTGGCCTTGAAGTTTACCCATGAATATTTCGGGGTGTGTGGTAGTACATTCTTTGAGGTCCTGTGAGAGAGTGAGGGGAGGGAGCATACAGTCATAGGCAAGGCTAGAACAAAAAATTAAGAGCAGTTAAAAAGAAGAGGTTATAGGGAGGCCTTTCACTAATTTTTCGGCATCAGAAATGCTTCAGTCAAGGTTGAATTCATTTGCAAATCTTCATTTTAGTCTAAGCCTGGTCTCTCTCATCTATAAGTGAAAGTGTTAAATGAGCTGTTTTTCTCTTTTTTTTAAGATTTTTTTTTAAATTTGTTTATTTGACACACACACACACACACACAGAGACAGTGAGAGAGGGAACACAAGCAGGGGGAGTGGGAGAGGGAGAAACAGGCTTCCTGCTGAGCAGGGAGCCTGATGCGGGGCTTGATCCCAGGACCCTGGGACCGTGATGTGAGCCCAAGGCAGGTGCTTAATGACTGAGCCACCCAGGCACCCCAAATCAGCTGTTTTTCAATCTGTCCTCCTCTAAGTTCTGGGGTTCTGAGCAGTTCCCCGGGGTTCTCAGAGGAGGAAGCTGAGTGAGCCTTGAAGCAGAGGAACTTCCCTCTGCTGACTTTGATGAGAGATTTCATTTTCTTTTCTTTCTTTTCTTTTTTTTTTTTAAAGATTTTATTTATTTGACAGAGACACAGCGAGAGAGGGAACACAAGCAGGGAGAGTGGGAGGGGGAGAAGCAGGCTTCCCGCAGAGTGGGGAGCCTGATGTGGGGCTCGATCCCAGGACCCTGGGATCGTGACCTGAGCCGAACCCTGGGAACATGACCTGAGCTGAAGGCAGACGCTTAACGACTGAGCCACCCAGGTGCCCCGAGAGATTTCATTTTCACCAAGCGTTCCACAGCTAAGAAAGGTTTGAAAACCCAGCACCAGATGCCCTCTAGGGTCCCAACCGGACTGCGTGGCTTCCAGTGTCCCATGGACTAATCTGTGTGTTTTATAAATGTTATAATTATCATGTGAAGAACAGTTACTTTGTATTTGCTAACTCTCTATGAATTGATTTGTAAGGTGATATTTAAAAACCATAAGCAAACATTTAAAAATGACCCACCACTTGGCTTTCCCACTTCAATGTTAATTTTTCTTCTTCTCTGTGTTGGGGAAGACTCAAGACCGCCCCAGTATTGACGGTTTTCTAGGAGGACTCATGACTCAACATATAGTCATACTCATGGCTATGATTTCTTATAGTGAAAGTTTGCAAAGTAAGCCCAGCCAAAGGTGAAGGCATATGGAGTGGAGTCTGGGGGAAGCCGGGCACAAGCTTCCAAGGATCCTCTCCTCGTGGAGTCACATAGGATGTGCTTAGGTCCCCCGGCAAGAAGTTGTGACAACATGTGGGAAAGGGTGTCTATCAGGGAAGCTCAGAGAGACTCAGTGTCCAGGGTTTTTACTGGGAGCTGGTCACATAGGTCCCTTTTGAATGGTATGTTCCAAAATTCCAGACTCGCAGAAGGAAACCATAAGCTGCATTATTCAGACATAATGGGCTACTTGTATCAGGGAATGTGGTAATCTCCAGAAATCCAAGTTCCCAAGTACCCACCAAGGGCCAGCCTTGCAAGTGGGCCTTTCTAAAGAGAGCAGTCAAGTTCGCTTTGCTAACTCTTTTCTGCACACCCTTGTTCTCCTTTTCTCTCTTGTCTCCTTTTTGTTCTTCCTCTTTTTATTTTTATATTTTTTTAGAATTTATTTATTTATTGCAGGGGGAGGGGCAGAGGGAGAGAGGGAAAGAGAGAGAATCTCAAGCAGACTCTCCGCTGAACGTGAAGACCCTGAGATCATGACCTGAGCTGAAATCAAGAGTCAGACGCTTAGCCAACTGAGATACCCAGGCTCCCCCTTCTTCCTCTTTTTAATAATATATTGGAAACCTCCAACAAAATGGAAGTAGCCAAGGCTTCTTTCCACTTCTGAGAGGCCCTGGGTGCATACAGTACTACTCCTTCTGGGGCAGGTTGGCTATGCGGAGGGATATAGCAACAAGGCTATGTAGGAGCCTGCTGCTAAGGTTCAGGTGTGAGGTGGTGGGTGCATACCAAGAGAATGGCGAGGGAATGAAGAGGGGACGATTTTGAGAGCCACCGCCAGAGAAGGATGGGTGGGTGTGTCTTGGAGAACGCTTTTTGGCTGGCCTTCCCCATAATTCGCGTGCTGTTGGCTGTCTTCTTGGCCTTGGGCTAAGTGTTCATAAAGGTCAGTTCCTCCCTCTTCCCCAAATAATAACACATACAATAGAATCTTTGACTCAAATAAATATTACTTTTACATTATATTTTCTTATTTATGTCACAGTTTAATCTCATCCTATAGATACTTTAAACATAGCTGCCAATGTCTATACACTTGAGAATTAGGAATTAGTGTCTTATTGAATGCAAAAAAAACTTATCTTCATTTATGAGGAAAAATTTAATTTTAAGACAACATTCTTATTTGGAAGCTGACCTAAAGGGACAGTGGTGAAAAGGTATTGCTTTCTTTCTATTTCTTATACATTATTTTAATCAGTTGAATTTTTTCTGACTGGAAATTACTCACACATATGTATTTTAGGGCTCAAACTAAAGCCAATTCAAGGTAGGCAAAGCAGAGAAGCCTCAGTTATAAAGCGGATGAGCTCTTTGTTTTGCATTGGTTGAGCGATTATCCTGAACTGAAGAGGTGTTGGAAAAGCCCGGTGTAATGCCCAACAGTGGGTCTTACTGGTTAGATAATATTCTTCAATGTGACAGTCCCCAGACAAGGTAGGTTGAGAACTGTTTATCTATTTTTGTTTTTAATTGAAAGATAGTTGACATATATAATAGTATATGTTTTAAGGGTGCAACATAGTGATTAGACAATTATATATGTTATGAAATGCTCAGTTACCCTCTGTCACCATACAAAGTTATTACCATATTACTGACGACATTCCCTACGCTGTACTTTTCATAATTGAGAACTGGTTTTGATTGCAGAACCTTGACTCGGTGGCTGGTGGAAGGAGGTGCTTTCCACCAGAGGCATGCCAAGGAGCAGGAAAGGGGAAATGAGAGAAGGAAATAGCATTAACAGTATAAATCAAGGGACTCTGCTTAACGATTTATTCAGAAATGAGGAGCCTAAAAACAAAAGGGTATTTTACATTTATCTTGATCCTGGAAGCTAATTGATCAGTGCAATCACTCCTAATTATTTTTGAGCTCTTGACCCTCTCACTTCTATGGTATTTGTTTTAAAGTCTCCTTATGCACATTCAATAAAGTGAAATTACTTTGAGAAATTGATTTTAAGGTTTCAAGAAACTGACCAATGCTCTTTTAGATCAGGGGTTCTTAACATTAAAAAAATATGTATTATGGGCCCTTCTCAGGTGAATGAAAGATTTGCACTCCTTCTCACAATAATGTCTTTTTTTTTTTTTAAGGTTTTATTTATTTATTTGACAGAGAGAGAGATAGCGGAGCAGGAACACAAGCAGGGGGAGTGGGAGAGGGAGAAGCAGGCTTCCCGCCGAGCAGGGAGCCTGATGCGGGGCTTGATCCCAGGGCTCTGGGATCATGACCTGAGCCGAAGATAGATGCCTAATGAGTGAGCCACCCAGGCACCCCACAATAATTTCTTGAAGTGCACAAAGTAAAATATATGGAATTGCAGAGGAAACCAATTATATTAAAGTACATTTATAAAATTATTTTGAAACACCAAATTTACCATATATACATTACCATCCCCTATTAGTGGGCCAAGCATCAAGATCTAGTAGTGGGGTGGGGGTAGGGGGATGGGTGAAATAAGTGATGGGGATTAAGTTTTTAAAATTTTTTAAATTTTTTAAAGGTTTTAATTATTTATTTGAGAGAGAGAGAATGAGAAAGAGAGAGCACATGAGAGGGGGGAGAGTCAGAGGGAGAAGCAGACTCCCTGCCAAGCAGGGAGCCTGATGTGGGATTCGATCCCGGGACTCCAGGATCATGACCTGAGCCAAAGGCAGTCGCTTAACAAACTGAGCCACCCAGGCGCCCCATGGGATTAAGTTTATTTATTTATCTTTTTTTAGTAATCTCTATACCCAACATGGGGCTTGAACTCATGACCAGGAGATCAAGAGTCGCACGCTCTTCTGACTGAGCCAGCCAGGTTCTCCAGGTGATGGGGTTAAGGAGGACACTTGTGATGAGTGCCAGGTGATGTCTGGAATCGCTGACTCACTGTGTCATATACCTGAAACTAATATAACACTGGATGTTAACTAACTGGAATTAAAATAAAAAACTTAAAAAAAATCTAGTGGCAGATCTAATGCCATAATTTCAAAATAGTAATATGTATAAATGGTATTTTGTGATATCTAAAACAATGGCATGCGATATGTGGTTTTTATTGGTGGCAAAGTCATAGTTACTGCTCATACGACTGTGGTCTATTGCTTACCTTCAGAATAGAAGAAAAATGCTAAATTTCAGTTGGAAGCTGGTGAAAATAAAAATAAAATCCACCCCCTCCCTCCCAATTTTTGAAACCTCAAATTCTTTCTATGGGCCCCTTGAGGGGTCCAAGGACCGCAGGTTAAGAACCCTTGCTTTAGAAAATTGCGGATTCTTCCATTGCAGTTTTTAAATCCTTGTTTTGATAAAATAGCTTCTTCTCTTGGAATTTCTCTAATTGAGGTTCGAAGCAGAGTGTACTAAACAAACAACTTATTCGGTGTGGGGTGCTCCAATCTGATGGGGGGCCACCAAATATGGGGTGTTCTGATCCGGTGGTGGCTGGTGGCATGGGCAGTGAAAGAATTCACCCAAGGCAGAACAAAAGAGATAGAAGTTTATTGAATATACTGCAGGGGAGTGGCAGGCAGGACGGCAAAGGAGAGACTGTCTGCCAGGAGGCAGTGGTGATGGGCCACAGGGCAGAGTGAGGAGGTATGGGAACATACGGAATTTTCCCTTTTTTGGTACCTGGGCCTGGTTGTAAGTAGCCCACTGGTTAGTTAGGGCTTGTGGCTATTTAGACGTGGGTCCTTTTTTTTTTTTTTTTTTTTAAGATTTTATTTGTTTACTTGACACGGAGAGAGAGAGACATAGCGAGAGAGGGAACACAAGCAGGGGGAGCGGGAGAGGGAGAAGCAGGCTCCTGGCTGAGCAAGGAGCCCGATGCGGGGCTTGATCCCAGGACCCTGGGATCATGACTTGAGCCGAAGGCCGACTCCCAACCACTGAGCCACCCAGGTGCCCTAGGTGTGGGTCCTTAATGAACTTGTCTGTATTCGGCTCCGTGGTCCCTATGGGCCCTTTTGCCTCCATCAAGTTTCTATTGCTCAAGCCTGTTGCCTAAAAATGCCTCTACATTCAATATTTTTTTATTCTATGTATTTTTAAAAGAAGACTTCTATACCTCTTACTATGTGCTAGGTACTCTTCCAAACATGTTAGGAATACTAAATAGTATTTACAACTGTTTATCAGTAAAACTGAATTAATATTTACAAAGAGTAACTCAGTATTAGCATTTCTCGAGTGGTTGTGGGTAACTTTTTTCTTGGGGGCTGTCCCTCTTTCTTTTCTTTTTTTTTTCTTTAAGATTTTATTTATTTATTTATTTGAGAGAGAGAATGAGAGAGAGAGAGAGCACGAGAGGGGGGAGGGTCAGAGGGAGAAGCAGACTCCCTGCCGAGCAGGGAGCCCAATGTAGGACTCGATCCCCGGACTCCAGGATCATGACCTGAGCCAAAGGCAGTCACTTAACCAACTGAGCCACCCAGGTGCCCTGTCCCTCTTTCTGGCTCTTTTTGGCCCTTTGGATTCAGCAAACAATCTCAATACTTCCTTTTTCACCAAACAGTCCGTATGTGTAATTAGGACATAATGTTACTTAATACTTGAACAACTTTTCACTATTTTCTTTGTGTTTATTCTGGTTGGGGTTTGTAACATTTCTATTTTTTATTTATCTTATGTTATTTTTTAAAGATTTTTAAAAAAAGATTTTATTTATTTATTTGAGAGAGAGAGAGAGAGAGAGAGAAAGAGAGAACAAGTAGGGGGAGGGGGAGAGGGAGAAGCAGATCCCCTGCTGAGCAGGGAGCCCAACATATCGGCTTGACCCAAGGACCCTGAGATCATGACCCGAGCCAAAGGCAGATTCGTGACTAAGCCACACAGGTGCCCCAAGATTTATTTTTAAGTAATCTCTATGCCCAATGTGAGGCTTGAACTCATCCCCAAGATCAAAAGTTCCACACTCCACTGACTGAGCCAGTCAGGGGCCCCCAGTACTATTTCTATTTGTTACTTTTTGGATTCTGTGGCTTGGTGGCTAGTGGTAATTTTGGAGAATTCTCCAACTATTGCTTCTGCCCCCATTCTCCTCCTTTCTGGGACTCCAGTTACATCTCTTAATGTTTGGATGGTTAAATCTCTTTATGGGACACATGACCTGTGCATCTCTTATGCTTTCTTTCTTCCATGTTTTTGGTCCATTTTGCTCCCTCAACTTGAGTTTAGGTATTTTCTACTGATTTTTTTCCTGTTCCCTAGTTCTCTCTACAGTTACAACCTCTGCATGGATTCTCAGCCTCCAGCTCAATACTCCTTAAAAAACCAGCACATGAAGTGTTGCCTCACTGAGGTGAGCCTTCTGTTTGGGTCCTGGCACTTTTGGAGAGTTCCACACCTTTCCAGTGTCTTCAGACAGGTGGTGATGATGACGACGACGATGGTGATGTGGATTTCTACTTGTTCAGAGCCAGGGCAGAGAAGTTTGCAATTCAAAAGACACTTTCTCGTAAATTCCCAGTCTTCATCTTCGCAAAGACCCCACGTGGCAGAAAGAAGGTAGGTTGCTGCTCCCATTTGACAGAAGAGTGTTGACTAGTTGAGGTGGGAAGTCCGGCGACTCTAGAGGAAGAATCTTGTTGGCCCTTAGGCAGGGCTGATGCTCGAACTCATACCCCTTGGTTCCTAGTATAATCCTTCACGTTGTCCTACCTCTCCTCACGTATTGGTTTGCTGGGGCTGCCCTAGCCAAATACCACAGCCTGACTGGCTTAAACAACACAAAGTTCTTTCTCATAATCCCGGAAACCAGGAGTCTGAGAGCAAGGTGTTGGCAGGGTTGATTTCTTCTGTGGGCTCTCCTTGGCTTGTAGACGGAGGTCTTCTCCCTGTGCCTCCCTTTCTTCTGTGTGCATCTGTGTCCTAACCTCCTCCTCTTATAAGGACGCCAGTCATACCCTAAAGACCTCATTTTAACTTAATCACCTCTTTAAAAACCCTATCTCCAAATAGGGTCACATGCTAAGGGACTGGGGATTAAAACTTCAACATATGAATTTTGGGCGGTGGGGTACAATTCAGCCCATAGCACCATTTAAAAGGTGACTGGGTGGCTCAGTCAGTTAAGCGCCTGACTTTGGCTCAGGTCATGGTCCCAGGGTCCTGGGATCGAGTCCCACATCTGGCTTCTTGCTCGGCGGGGAGTCTGCTTCTCCCTCTGCCTGCTGCTCCCCCTGCTTGTACTCTCTCTCTTTCTCTCTGAATAAAATCTTAAAAAAAAGTAATTACCAGTTTTCTTAAAATTTGTGTAAATTAAATATATAGGGGCCATCTTTGTCTTAACACCGACTTCTCAAAGTACAGCACCGTCTCCCCTATACTCTGTGGCCTCAGCATTAACATCAGCACGAACTGTTGTTAGAAGGGCGGATTCTCGCCTCCCACTCAGACCTCCTCAGTTAGAAATGCTGGGATGGGCTCAGCAAACCCTCGGGGTGATACTGGCCATATTGTTGCAGGCTCCACTTGGAGCCCCGGCACCCTAGCCGCTGGGGAAGGGGATGGCTCCAATGCAGAGTTGGTTCAGCTGTAAATTCTACTCATGCTATCCCCAAGTCCATGTCTAAAGGATGGCTCTCCTGAGACGTCAGGTTATGACTGATGGCCGGATCTGTCAGATCGCGGCGTTTAAATCAATGCTCATCTGTCTTGTGGTATCATTCAGCATTCAAATATCATGTATTCATTTGAAGATTTATAAAGGAGGTAATTTTTAATACAAAGCTTTCTTAGTAGAAGCATGAGATTCTTCACTAATCTGGGCTTCGGTTTTATTATCTCTAAAATGAGAAATCTGGGTTCTTTTTCTCATCCCAGCAGTGTGCATCCAGATGAATGACTCAGAACAAGTGTTAAGATTTTCTGGGATTCCTTGGATGATCAGACTAAACACCCCAAACCTGCATCAGGTGGAGTGCTTCAGGTTAGAAGTTTCTAGAAATTCTCCAGCTGGGGCCAAAGACAGATTAACAAGAGAAAAACCGAAGTTTATTAACGTGTGTACATAGGGGAGCAGTCGAAGATGAGCAACCCAAAGGGGTGGTTAGAACATGGGTTTTCTGTACCATCTTGGGCTAAGATGACGAAGGTGGTTTTGGGCTTCTGGGTGGCAGAGTCAAGTTATGGGAAGGTGCCCAGGAAAAGTATGGTAAACAAAGGTTGTTTAGTGAGGTTTGTTGTGGAGATTTATTTATCTTATTTATTTTTTTAAGTCAGCTCTAGGCCCAAAGCGGAGCTTGAACTCACAACCCTGAGATCAAGAGTCACATGTGCAGGAGGGGGGGTGGGGGGATGGGTTAGCCCGGTGATGGGTATTAAAGAGGGCACGTTCTGCGTGGAGCACTGGGTGTTATGCACAAACAATGAATCATGGAACACTACGTCACAAACCAATGATGTAATGTATGGTGATTAACATAATAAATACAATTTAAAGGAAAAAAAAAAAGAGTCACATGTGCCCCCAACTTGGCCAGGTTGTGAAGATATAACTCCTTGCCTTCCTTCACCACTGATGAAGAGTTGTCCAACCCTCCTTCCTTTCCTTTATAAAGGTAAACTTCCTTTACAAATGGAAAACTGTGCCCTGGTTTTAGAGCTTGCCCCAAACTGTTAGTCCTCAAGGGCCTTTAACTGAAAATAATCCATATGCCAGAGAGACAGATATTTTGGCATATTGGGGGGCGCGTATTCTGGTACCCCCCAGCGCATATGCCATCGTTGCTGTGTTCCTCCAGCCCTGACAGAGCGCATGCAAGCAGTCCTCCATAAGGATGGGAGGATTTAGGTTAGAATCACCATATCGCTCCCAAAGATCCCAAACTTCCTCAAACCCGGGAAGCAGCTTCACCTCCGGGGTGGCCCCAGGGGCGCGGTTTCATGTTCTCATCCATGAGGCCCCTTGACCTCCTCCTCACACCCCTCCCAACGTAGGTGAGGACGGTTTTGTGATGCCCATTTTCCTGCCCCGTGGAATCCTTGGCAAAGGGAAATGCTTACCCCAATCCACAAACTGGCTGGTGGAGGCATTAGGGAGAAAACCCACTTGGCTAGTACCCAGGCGTTATTGCTACCACCCACGTTTCTGGGGACCAGGGATAAGGAGAAAAAAAAATATCCCCAAGAACCAAACTCCGGAAAAATGAGGCATGCCCTGGAGTTTCTGGAGTGGCCAGGGAGCCCTGGGCAGCTTCCCTTTTCTGACATAATCACATTTTATTTTTAAGCACGATGAGTTCATCAGCGGCGGGTCAGGATGGAGTGGGTGAGCCGGCAAAGCAAGACCGGTTTGGTTCCTGTATTAATTCCTCCTCGTGGCTGTGGAAAATCCGACTGAGCGGGTTTCTAGGGAAATTTCGAAGGCTACCAATTATTCTTATGGAAGGGAGAATTGTGGCTCGGCCTCCGCGGAAGGAAATCAATAGGAGGCCGAGGAACGTTGTGGGCTAATATGTGAGATCCTTATCAGCAAGACATTAGCGACCTTACACGCCCGTGCACAGGACAGCGATGTGTTTGCCTGCTGTCACCATGCATTGTCTCTGTATTCCTGTCAATTATTTGAAAATGACCATAACTACTATTAACATGTAACTGTGCCTCATTAGAGTGTGTAATCATGGCTGTCAGTAATGATATTATTACGTGTCTTTTAACAGAATATGGGACATTAATTCTAGTCCCTTAGACTCCTCACCACCGATTTTCCAGGTACCATCCTAAAGCCCAGGCAGTCATTTCAACTCTTATGTCTGTGTGGGGATGGACTTACACTGTTTTAAGAAGATGGTTATCTTCTTGAATCAGGAGACTCACACACACACACACACACCCTCCCTCATAACTCCAAAGAGTCTATAACTATTCTTTGGCAATTTGTTATACTGTTTTAAAACTGACTCCCAAAAGATTTCTTTCTTTCTTTCTTTTTTTTTTTTTAAGATTTTATTTATTTGTCAGACAGAGAGGGAGCACAAGCAGGGGGAGTGGCGGGCAGAGGGACGTGGGACTGGATCCCAGGACCCTGGGATCACGACCCGACCCAAGCTGAAGGCAGATGCTTAACCGACTGAGCCCCCCGCATCCCTTCCAAAAGGTTTCTGCTCGGGTCAGACCTAAATTCTTTCAGACTGACTTACAGCTATCCCTTCTTTTTTTCCCCCAGGGCACAGCTGTCCCCAGACGGGACGCTTACCCTGGTGGCATCTGGTCCCAGCGGTGGCACTCCCCCGAGAGGGCATTCGGCCATATGTGGGGGATGGTTCTGGTGTCGTAGTCACAGCATCTGGGGCACCTCGGGAATGCCCGATGCTGAGTCTGGAGCTGTGAATAGTACAGGTGCAGTCCCATCCCACAACGGGTTGGCCTGCCTCCCACCCCCACCCATGCCAGTAGCACCCCTATGGAGAAACGCTTCTCTGTGCCTCTCTGTCACTGGGCTGTGGGACGCCCGAGGCTTTTCAGTTCCCTACAGCAGTTTGGCCTTCTACCCAGAAGTGGTCTCTGCTTTGCGGGCACACTCAGGAGATGGGAGATTCCTCCGCTTGCTGGAAGTGCTCCTGGCTCTTTGCCAGGCGAGTTTGGGCTCTGGGTCTCAGGTTTGTGTCCTGGGCCCTGAAATTACAAAAGCTCTCCTTCAAAAACCCAACCCAACCCAAACCTACGTCCTGTGGTCCTGCCAATGGGGCTGGTAACTAATGACAAGATATCATCACCCTGATTTTATACATAGGGAGGTAAATAAAAACAAGGGGCTTGCTCAGTATAATTGCTTTCCTCCTCCTAGGAGACTCTCCCCACCTGGGACCGCTGGGGTGCAGGAGGCCTTCCCTACCTGGGATTGCTGGGGTGCAGGAGGCCTTGGCTGATTGCATACAGGGAGGACATCTGACCAGAAGACCTTGCCCGCCACCTGTGACCGGTATGGCTTGGTTCAAACAAATGAACTAAGCCATAGTCAGGTCATTTCCTGGAACATGGTGCTGAGGTGTTTCCGTTGGCCCTGGGCCCAAGACCCGGGAGGTTGTGGAGACGCAGGCTGGGGTTGGCATTCTGGATTAGGACCACGATGAGCAAGTGGAGAAGACTTGTTGAGAGAGAAAACAGGAGAGCAGGGGGGCGCCTGGCTGGCTCAGTTGGAAGAGTACATGACTCTTGATCTCCAGGTTGTGAGTTCAAGCCCCATGTTGGGGGTGGAGATTACTTAAATAAATACATAAGTTAAAAAAGAAGAAGAAAAGAAAGAAAACAGGAGAGCAGAAGTGGAAAGACAGAGAGGTAGAAAGAGACAGAGACCAGCTGAGAAAGTGTGGCTCTGCTTCCCAGTTCGGGTCCCCGGGAGGCCCAGCGGTACCTTAGCTGAATTATGTGAAAGGCTGTGAATCGCTGCTGAATTCTTAGGACAACCTCACCTCGGCTGGGCTGATCAGAGACACTGCTCAAAAAGGCAATGGATTTGTATTAGATTCCGAGGTCTTAACTCTGAAACACGGTGCCTGTGTTCCTGAGGACGTTTGTAAGGGGCCCTTTTTATGGACGGGGGCAGCCCGAGGGGACGGATCGGGGACAGATGATTTTTGGTGCCTCCTAAGTTCCTAGCTTCTGTGGTTGTCTGGGGATCACCCCTGGGCATCCATGGCTCCTGCTCTTGAAGATGCCAGTTGCCTCGGGGAAGCGACATTTCCCATCACCAGGGTGTTTTTTTTTTTTTCTTTAAAACAAACAACCATGGCAAAAAGAAAACACCAGTGTTACTCTCAAGGCTGGGAGAGCTGTTCCAAAAAGCCTCGCGGTCCCAAGTCTCCGTGATGCTATCACCATGTAAATGCAGAACAGACACCTACTTGGAGAAGAAAGAAAAGCTCGCCTGTTCTGTGTTTCAACACAGATGCACTTCAGATGTTGTTGCCATTATGACTCTCCGCTGATGGTCTTGCCAGCCATCATGGTAGGAAGTTGAAACACCTGGTCTACATTATCGTGACTTGCATTTAAGACGAGTTGCTGGCGTCTGGGCTGGGGATGTGCGCCTGCTCAGGAAAGCAGTATCTGATCCTCACTGGGGATTGCTTGATTGATGTGTTCCTGCTCTCTTTCCTGTTGCATTTCCTTGAACTTGGCTCCTCTCCTCACAGTGGCTGCCGCTGTCCTCCTGAGCGGGGCCGGTCCTCCCTCTCACCAAAGGGGTGCACAAAGCCAGATGCGGAAATCTTCTGCGGCGTCCAGGGTCTCTGGTCTCCTCCGGGCCTTCTCTCCCTCCTGTGTGCCATGTTGTTGAATCTCTTAAAGTAAGTCGTGACTGAGGCGGGACAGATGTGGGTGTGTGTGCAGGTGAGAGTTTTCCAGCTCCCATCTCTTCCTCTGCTTTCCTTTCTTTGATGTTCTCATCTGGATACAGAACAGGAGAGCAGACCCCTGGATTCTGAGGTGACTTCTGGGGACAAGTTGCCCGTTTTTTTAAGAATGCTCACTCTCCTTCTGCTGCTGATTATGTTAGTGGCTTGATTTTTTTCAAGATTTTTATTTATTTATCTATTTGACAGAGAGAGAGAGAGAGAGAGAGAGAGAGAGAGAGAGAGAGAAAATACAAGCAGGGGGAGTGAGAGAGGGAGAGGCAGGCTTCCTGCGGAGCAGGGAGCCCGGTGTGGGGCTCGATCCCAGGACCCTGGGATCACGACCTGAGCTGAAGGCAGACGCTTAACTGACTGAGCCACCCAGGCGCCCCGCGGCTTGATTCTTGAGCCAATCCATTTAGTTCCATTTAGAAAGCTTCAGGTAGTTGCTTGCTCTGAATAGGATGGAATAGGTTTTTTTCTTGTTGTTTGTTTGAGAGAGAGAGAGAGAGAGAGAGAGAGAGAGAGCAGGTGGGGAGGGGCAGAGGGAGAGGCAGAGAGAGAATCCCAAGCAGGCTCCAACCCAGTGTGGAGCCCAACATGGGGCTCGATCCCATGGTCCTGAGCTCACCTGAGCTGAAATCAAGAGTCAGATGCTTAACTAACTGAGCCACGAGGCGCCCTGGAACATAAAAGCTTGGAATTGGGTGTCATGGAGGTCAGTTACAATCTCCCATCACCCTATGGTTCGATTTACCGAGGTCATGACTGAGGAGGTCTGAGTGTGGCATCCGTTAACAAGTCTGTAGGTCCCTGGAGTCTTTCAGGTGATAGTGAATAATGCTGCCCTGAACCGAGGACGGTAAAGCCATTGACTTTCTCTGTTCCCCAGCTGGGTGAGTTCAGACACTTTGTCTCACGATTTCCCCAGGGGTCATCATTCTCTGGGGGGCTGATGCAAGCTAATCTAACTCCCAGCAAGGTGGCTTATGTCACAGCAAGCAGAGGTGCTACTTTATGATGAGCCTGTACTTATGGAGACCACGCAGGGCTTCCTGCCTCTGCCTCGTCCTGTGGAAATGGGCCTGTCGTGGTCCACAGGCCCCCGCTGCTCTGCATTGTGTGACTCCATATGGCATCTCTGCACCAAGCTGTGTGCAGAGTTTAGATCCTCCTCAGGATTCTTCAAAACTGCTGCAGCAACATTCTTGAATGGGAGATGAGGAGACAAACCACGTACTCTGCAGCGAACAACTTAAAATTCCCATTAAATATTTTGTTCTCTCCCAAGACTCTCTCCCCCCCCACTTTTTTTTTTAAAGACTTTTAATCTTTTTGAAGTAATCTCTATACCCAATGTGGGGCTCAAATGCACAACCCCGAGATCAAGAGTTGCATGCTCTGCCGACTGAGCCAGCCAGGCGCCCCTCCCCAAAGTCTCTTGAGTCCACCCGGTGCCTGACGTCTCTGGTTCCTCTCCCCACTCTCCCACCCTGATTTTCCTGTAATTCTCAAATTCTTCCTGTTTTCATCCTAAAGAGTGATTCAGTTGTGACCAAAGTCATAGTCAAGTTTATAGACTAGACTCACTGAAATGCTCACAAAATAAAGGACCCTAAGACTTAGGACCCAGCCTCCTTAGAAGGCAGATCCGAATTATTATTTATTGCTTGGGATTTTATTCCTCAACCCAGGTTGGTTAATCAACGGATTTCTTCCCGGTGAATCTAGGACCGTCCCCAAGAGGAAGTCTCATTCCAGCTGCTAAAGGAGGAAAATTTCCTCTGTCTCATTACACCAGGAGCTGGAGAGCAAAACTAGTCATTAGAATGTTGCTCAGCATTCAGGGAACCACAGAGAAAATTGTTCGATGGCTCTGGGAGGTTTTGGTCTAAGTGAGGGGCAGGCCTGGCTCTCTCCCCACAGTGCTGGATCGCGTCATTGTAATGATGGGGTGGCTGTGGCCAGATTCATGGATGGGTAAGCCCTAACCATCCCTTCCTTCCCAGCAACCCTTCTGGGCTCCCTTCAGAACTTCCTCTCTTGACTTGATCTGTCATGACAACAGTCCGTGCGACTTTGACACTTTCCCAAGAGGCCTCTTCTGAATTTTATTTATTTTGGTATTTATTGTGGTTGATTGCTTCTTGATGGTTTAGAGAGAGGCCCCCTCATTCCACGAGTTCTGGTGTGTCACATCTCCTTGGCAGGATGCACTCCTACACAAAGCATTCTTGGCGATCACCAGGCTGCTCACGGACTCACCGAAGGAATGTTAACACCATCGAGCCTCCTTTAACTGAGGGTGGCACTGAGGCTCAGAAGAGAAAAAACTACTTGTCCAAGGTCACATAGGTGGTGTCGTGGCCAGGACTAAATTTTGGCCCTCCGGATGACTAGTTGCTGTGTTTCCACCCCATTTCACTATCTGCCCATCAGCATAATTTGTGGTTGTTCTCCTGTCTGGTGTCTCTACAATTAGACCGTAAGCTCCCAGAAACAGGAACTGCACTTCCTCAATGATACAGTTAGGCTCCCAGTTGGCACCCACTATTTGTTGTCTATGCATTTCAACAGACATTTTTAGAGAACTCATTGTATTAAAATGTTATATTTTACATATGCATGAATACAATATATGCATTTAAGAATATAACAATAAATAGATTCTACAAATGCTGTATTGATTATTAGTTCTGGGGACATAGAAAATGAAAAGATATACTTTAGGTTTTCTTAAGAAGCTTACCATCCATGCAAGCTGCTAGAAGAGAAGCCCAGAGAGAGTATGCATAAATACAAGGGAAGGAGAGAGAAATTTTATTCAGGGGCTCTGGAAGCTTTATGGAGAAGATAGGATTGGGCCTGAGGCTTTTAGAAGAAGAAGTTCACCAGGGTCTTAGGAGAGGAAGGGCTTTTTAGTAGCAGCTTCAGCAAACACCTAGAGGCAGGAGAGCCGAGGAGTGTGGTGTGAGCGGCCCATAGGCTCCTGTGGCTGATGTGTGTGAGCCGCTGATGTGTGTGAGCTGCAGATGGGCGGTTTAAGGTTGCAAAGGGGGCATGGTTAGAGGTTTTGAGCACGTTTGTAACGGTCTTCTCTGCATCTGTCTGAGGTCAAACATGGCTGCAAACAGGCACTCTATAAAGCGGCATTTTTGTAGAATAAATAAGAAGTATGTTGCAGGCCCACCGACTACAGAAATTACGGTATCCAGGAACAGTATATTGTCTAAGATCATGGATTTTGGAGTCAGAGTGGCTAGGTTTAAATCCTGGTATTGCCAGTTTTAAGCTGTGAAACCTGGGAAAAGGTTTTTTTAACCTCTCTGGCCTCAGTGTCTAATTTGTGAAATGGAGATAGAGTGGGACCTACCTCATAGGTCTGGTAGGATGACTCGATTGAGTTAGTAGGATGATTCGATTGAGTTAGTATGCACAAACACTAACAATCCAGAGTAGGGCCTGTGTCCCAGTAAGCACTGTATTTCTGAATGATTTGTGTTATTTTAATATGACTGGCTTTGTATACTCTCAAAACAGGGAAAACCCTGTCTTAGGAAAAATGTCTCCCACTACATGCCCTCCTGTCTAAAATTCTTCCATTAGGCATTCTTTAGAAATTCAAGGGCCTTTAATATTTACATAATTAGGAGCCCAAGTGTGGGACATCAGCCATTAACTCTTCAGCAAGAATTCTGTTCCCTAATTCTGTTCCCAGAGGAAATGGGCTATATAATGCCAAGTCAAGAGGATTAAAAATAGCGTAGTTAAATAAGTCACTTAGCTGGATGGGGAGGGACTTACAGAAAATACAACTGCCCAGCCACTAGCAAGTGTTTCACAACTTATTTATTTACTTATTTTTTAAATACTTTCTACGCCCAACACAAGGCTCAAACTCACAACCCTGAGATCAAGAACCGCACACTTCACCGACTGATCCAGCCAGGCGCCCCTCACAAACTTTATATTCTGGGATGGCACTTAAGAGTTGCCATAAATGTTTACAACACTTCATTTAAAAATAGTCTAAGCTATTAAAAATACCTGCCATAAAACTATGTAACAATGACAAATATTAAAAAAATGGAAGATTCCCAAGATGTTACCGTTTGCTATGAAATTAAAGCATTTTTTTGCGTAGACTTTATAATACAGCTTCTTCTGCATCCTCAACTTAATTGAGACTCTCTTAAGACTGTAAGATGAACTGCGGCAAAGTAGTTGCAAATGGTGTCTGTTTTTAAACAAATTTTTGTCAATCAAAATTTTCTTGACGTTTTGCACTAAAACGAAATACAGAAATAAACTGGCTGATAAGGTTGATGGAGGATGACCACTGTTTTCCATAGCTCCCCACTTAAAAATTGTATGTGCACCCAAGCACCATTGTTCTTACTGGTTTTATTCCAGTTGAATATTAATTTGAGTTTGTAAGACATGTCTAGTAATAAAATACCACTTTTTATCACTTCCACGTGTTAAAATTCTCTGTATAGTGATTTCATATGAGAAAAGGGCTCCCTACTAAAAAAGCTAAAAACCCACCAATTGGGAAAGTACCTTTGAACTTGGAGATGGGAGAGATGAGTAAAGGAAAGTATCCTGAACAACTGGTTATAGGCGTGGTATAGTGCTGCCCTCAAGGCCGAAAACATTGACTCACAGCAGGATATCGAACACAGAAGTAGGTTGGAATGGCTGGGATTGCACGATGTGCTCTGTATCTCTGCAATGACCTGGTTTTCGCTATTACCAAACAATTCTAGAAGGCCCATGACATGTCGCATATGTTGTCATTTTACTGGGGCACAAAATTCAAAAATCATTCTGTGTAAGTGCATTAATCAGAAGAAAGATAAAATATTTTAAGATAAAAATGGAGGCATGAACTTGACTCATACTGGTCATCAGGCTGGGGGTGGGAGGGGGTAGGGGCAGCAAGAAGCAGTCCTAAGGAGGGTACCCAGCATGTTGACCACCCTGCTTTCATCTGCCTCTCCATTTGGCTCTGCTCTCTGCTAGTCTTGTCTACACTCCAGCATCTTGTGATAGAAACTCAATTTCTTTGTGAAAGATGGCCCTGAGCTCCTTGGAGAAATGGCCGATTCTTGGGCTGGGGCAGGAAACATGCAAGGTGAACCAGGAGCATCTTGTGGGGCCAGTAAGTAAGGAAGCGCAAAACCAAATCAAGCCCCAATCCCCGCCCCCCGCACAACAATGGGGGGTGTGTCAAAGGGACACAGGAGCTGGCTGAAAGAGGTCCTATGGCCAAAGCTGCAACAGTTTGAGTCACAAAATAAATAAAGTAGTATTGATTTAAAATCCAAAGTATAAAATAAATACCCGTGAATCTAGATGGATATAAATAACGGATTAAATGCATCAACGAACAGCAGAGAAGGGACAAATCTCCTGTGCAGGAAATTCCAAATAATTCTTATAAATATTCTGCCCTCGAGGAAGAGTTGTTTTATTTAACTCCTCACTTTGTTCACGTGGCCGGACATAGCGACTTCCTTCCAAAAGACCAGTATGGAAAAGGGGAAACAAAGAGTAACTTTAAAGAGGAGAAACCTGGGTCACCTGGGTGGCTCAGTTAGTTGGGTGTCTGCATTCAGCTCAGGTCATGATCATGGGGTCCTGGGATCGAGCCCCGCGTTAGGCTCCCTGCTCAGTGGTGAGTCTGCTTCTTCCTCTCCCTCTGACCCTGCCCCCAGCTCATGCTCTTTCTCTCTCTCTCTCTCAAATGAATAGAGTCTTAAAAAAAAATAAAGCGGAGAAACCTGACAAACACCACCTTAGCTAGGCGATCAAGGTTAACACGTACAGTGATAAGTCCCGTTGAGAGTGCATACATGATACGGTATGATAAAAACGGCACTTCACCTCTGGGAACTTCCTCTTCAGAACTCATAATTCTAGTCTAATCTTGAGAAAAACACACAGATTCCAATGAAAGGATGTCTTACAAAGTACCCAGCCAGTCCTCCTCAAAACTATCAAGGTCATCAAAAACAAGGTAAGTCTGGGAAATTATCACAGCCAAGAGGAGCCTAAGGAGATGTGACAACTAGATGTACATGGTTCCTCAGATGGGATCCTGCAACAGAGAAAAGGTCATTTGGTGAAAACTAAGGAAATCTGGAAAAAGTGTGGACTTTTGCTGTTAAGAATGTCTCAATCTTGGTTCATTAATGGTAACAAATGGACCACACTAATGCAGGGTGTTAATAATAAGGGAGACTATGTAGGGGGTGAGGGTGGGGGTTTTATGGAACTCTTTGTACCATTTGTTCAGTTTTTCTATAATTCTAAAACTGTTCTACAAAGTAAAGTCTCTTAACTTTTTAAAAAGCCTCTGGAAAGATATACATCTGCTCATGCTACTGAGGAGTGAAGAGATCAACGGAATATGGTTCTTAGATAGTAGGAGTTTCATGGAGAATTATAACCGGGGATTCATGAAGATCGGGGAATATAGCCCACTTGGATACCAAGGGTTTACAGTTTTAAATCAATTTCCCTAACTTTGACTTTAATGAGTCGCTATGTACTAGTATCCTACTAACTTTTGTCATGGATAATGGCTTTTTCTGCCTATGTCTTTTCTTTGATTTGTCATGTCATGGAGAAAAAAACTTTTCCTCTATCCTCTTAGTTTCTTTATTTGGGGGCCTGCAAATTAAATTTACAAAAGACAGAATAATGAGAGAAAGCACAGATTTTTATTCCTACACCTAAGTGGGCCTTCACGGAAGAATGTGATTCAATATGGCAGTTATAGTTTGGGGCTGAATAGGAGTACCATCTGAATAGGAGAAAGGTAATAAGGTGAAATCGAATGACTTTTAGGAAAGATGAAGGGCCCTTAAGAGAAGAGATGGGAGATGGGATAGCTTTGTGATGTCTGCTTAGGCAATTCCTTATCCCAGTGCCAGGCTTCTTGTCTCCAGTGATAGGAGTCCATTTTTGCTGCTTGGAAAGCTCCTGAGGAGGGGATTTACGGTAGCTGAATTCTTTTGGGAGGCTCTGCTTTTGGGCAGATTAGGAGAATTCAGCGGGAAAAAGATGGGGGGAAAAGAAGGAAGGAAGAAAGGAAGAAAGAAATAGAAGTTCCCCCCCGTGCTATATTCTGGATTCCTTCAGGTGAACGCAGGCTTCCCAAGGGCCACCAAGACAACCTGTGTTTCCTGCGGTAAGGGAAACACCATTCAGAGCTTTGGCAGTGTCTCCAGAGGGAACAGCGAGGTTGAAACAGATGGAGATTTGGAAATCTCATTTAAGGCATGTCTTTCAGCACAGTGCTTGATTTAAGGATTGGGTAAGGATCATGACGCCACAGTCCAGGGTTGGTAGAAAACAGCAGGTGAGGATTTTGAGGTGCGGGGTTCAAAATTTTAGAGCTTACACAATCTGTTTTCCAGTGAAAAGTTCATGGGCTTCTGAGGAGGTTTCTAAATAATGAAGTCAAGCTATGGAGACAATGGGATGGATAGTGGAGTCCTGTTAGTGTAGAATGTTTGATGGGGGTTGCTGGGTATGTATGGGTGGCAGTTTTAGACCTCAGTGTCCAAAGCTGTGTGTAGGGGTAGATGGTTTTGGTTCTCAGATTTCTGGCATGATTAAAAAAAAAAAAAGGTCCATATATTGTAACAAAAATGATGGGATTCACACTCCCCATTCTGCCGCTGCTTTCCCTTTTAACTCAATGACCTACCATGCTGCCTTTCCAAAGCCCTCCCTTCAGATCTACATCGTTTCTTTTAATGGCAGAATCATTGCACGACCTTAAAACCCAATGGCTTCGTGGCCTGTGGCTCTGCCTTCTCATCACTTACTTGGGGCAATGGGGCAGATTCTTAGGCCATTATTTCCACCATTGGCTTATCTTTGTTTTTAAGCAACACAAATAATCTTCTTTCAGATGATAATGACAGCTTTCCCAAGGGGAAGAAAGTTCAATTTATCCATATCTTACAGATCTTAGAGACCTCGTATCTAAGAGAGAACTGCCCCTTTGCTGCCTGGGCCCCTTCAATGGGTTGGGTCTGGGGAGCATGGGCGAGGATGCTAGAAGAGCCCGCAACTTGGGAGCAGGAGGTCATTTGGCCAATACTACCCACGCAGGCGACTCCCTAATTTAGCAGTAAGACGTGTGGCTGAAGAGGATAGCTCTGAAGACGTTTTTTCTCCTAAGGAGTGACTAAATCAGGTCTGTCCTGCCTTGCTAGACAAGGCAGTTTCTGAACAATACTTTTTCTTTCATTTTTGTTTCATATACATAATATAGGGTGATACAGTTTGCGTCATCTATATATATGGGTGTTCTCTGGTTCCCCTGGTGTGTTTAAGCCAGCTTGGGTGTCATTTTTTTTCCCCCAATACTGCTGTGGGGGTGAGGATAGGCTGCCAGAGCTTTCCAGAAAGTTGGTGACAGAGCTTTCTCATCCAGCCACCAGGCCCCACTGCCTTTCCAAAATTGCCTCAGAACACCAAGCCCTCCCCCATCTTGCCATTCCAGCCCCCAACCATTGTTCTCTCCTTCTCTTAGCCCTTGGCAACCTTAAACTTTTCTCCTGCCCGCCCCCCCCCCCCTTTTTTTTTTTTTTTTTTAAGCAGGGACACAATATTTCTCTCCTAAGCAGGCTTTGCACGGCCCATAGGAGCAGCTGACAAAGAGAACAAGCAATTTCCTAGCCTTTCAACTCCACATTGCCTCTGTTTTTTGTGAGTGGCCGGTGCACCTGTTGTGATAAGCAATACCCCCTTCACAAGCAATTTGAAAAGAGGGCAAGCGCTACACCCCACTCCCGCCCCTTCCTTTTAAGTGGATGTTAATAATTTTAAGAAGGAGTGTGTGTGGGGGGTGGGGGAGAGACAAGTTCTCTGGATGGATTCTTTAGCCTGACATTCTCTGCCGCGTGGAGACTAATGAAGAGAAGACAGAGCTGTCCTGGTGGGCATGATCAGGGCTGTGCAGGGCTGGGCCGGGGCACCCAGGCTGGGTGGAAGTTGGCTCCATTTGCAACTGGGGGCCTTTCCCGTCCTTGCTTTCTGTGGGCTGTTTTGGTTTATTTGTTCTGGGGTTCTCTAAGCTTCTTTGTTTGACCCTGGCTGGTAAAGAGCCTAGAGGCTCGGTGAAAAGCAGCTTCTCCCAGCAAAACAAATTTTGGCATAAGGAGAATAAAGGGTTTCCACTTTTCCTATGCTGGGTGGGAGGGCATGCATGTGGCCTCTTCCGTTTTTTTTTTCTTCCTTTGTTAAAGTCTATTAAACTCATGCTGGCAAAGGTGTTGGCCTGACAGGCTGGGAGCGGAAATTCTCTGTGTAGCCCTGGACAAGTGTCCCACCGGGCAGCCCAGTGGGATGTGCCTCTGGGATGAATGGATGGCACCACCTCTCAGGGGGAGGGGGTGTCCCAACGTTCTGTCTGTTGACTTCAAGGGGAGCCATGTTCCCTCTGTTATCTCCATCCTTCACTGCCTGTGTTGAGCTGAAGTTGTGGGTCCCGGAGGCCTCGGTGGGCCTGAAGTTACTAGAAGGTGCTGTGACCGGCTGCACCCTCCCATGCGCAGAGCCTGGGGGAGGGTCTGGCCTTCCTGGTACCAACTGCCCTGCGCTGTGACTGCCTGTGCTGGGGGAGAAAAACCTTCTTTCTACCCTCTTCTGTTTAGCGTTTAGAGGTTTGCAAGTTAACCTGACAGAAGACAGATCAGCAGGAGGAAAGAACCCAGATTTAGTGACATAGGTAAGCATGGGCATTCACGAAGAAATGTGGCTCAAGGAATGGTTGGAATTTGGGGATCTGGGCAGAGAGGATGGGGAAGGGCAGAGTGGCATTTCTGCGAGAACAAATGACTTCATGGAAGGTGGAGGGGAGGAAGGCCACTCCTGGAAAAGCAAGCAACTTTCTGGAAAGATCAACGAACCCCTAGGGGAATAGATGGGAGATATGGTAGTTCATGACAACATCTGTCTGGCTGCCGACTTCTCAACTGCAGGAAGAGAAGATTCTAGTTACTCCCAGGGAGGGGATTTATGACAATTGAGTTCTTTTGGGAGGCCCTGCTTTTAGGTGGATAAAGGATTTCAGGAATGCAAATGGATTCAGTTCAAAATAATTTTTATGACACTGGCTTATTCTTTGCCCCTTCACCTGTGTCTTTCCCGAGACCTGTAGCTTGGAAGTCTTTGAGGACCCCAGCCAGCCCCAAACACAGCCCCTGGTTCCTAGTAGGCCTGCCAAAAAGATGTAGTGAACAGACAGGAATCTGGTACTCTGGGGAGTAGCGTTTAAATACTAGTGGTCCTAACCAATGTGTGTGTCAGTTATGCGAGGGCTTCCACTGAGCTCCGTAGAGGGGGTGATGGGGTTTTGAAGAGGGTGAGGGGCATTTTGGAGGGAAGGGTTGAGTCTCTGGCTACGGGTCTTGAGTTGTGGGTGTAAGATGGGGCTTGGGGCAGGTTGTGTGCCTGCTCAGTATGTTAGCAATTTATCTGAGGTACACCTTACTTTGTGATTCTAGATGTGTTTCCTCTAACCTGGTGTTCCTTGGCCCAGCACTCTATGGGCTGACCAGAGGGTGACTGGACCTTTTCCTTGTCTAGTACTGGGCACCAGGGACTTGTCAGGTTTTGAAGACCTCACGAGTGCTGAGTTTCTCAGGACAGTTACCCCTGGGAGGTAAGTCCTGATCTGCTATTGGTTCTGCCACTGGCCATGCCCAGAAGGTAAACTTTTGTCCTCATTCTGCCAATTTTTCCTAATGGATTCATTCTGTTTAACTGCCTGCTGGTGTCATGTCCTTGATAATGCCTGCTTTCAGATATTTTGAAAAATGGGATTTTTAAAGGGGGCTTCCCCTATGCTGCCCCCGTTGACATAGAGTCAGTTGATATATTATCAAAGAATTTACAGCCACAAGGGTTTGAGATCATCTTAAAGGGAGGTTTCTGAGGTGAAAAGTGACTTAATACTTATTTTAAAGGATGCATGTCATCATTTCTAAACAGTCGTTGCATTTCATAAGAAAACGAAACTTTATAGTGGTTATTGTGGGTGATGGTGTACTCTCCTTCTCTGAGTGTTGCGTGTGGACTGTCTTTCCTCTGAGGACATTTTGGGGTCTTTCTGTCTGGGACAGCACTGGGGAAACTAGGTGTTTCCTGAGGAGTGGGAGATGGTTGCAGGCAGTACTTACACGCGGCATTCAATAGTATATCAGGTTGTAGAGCGAGAAAGTATTGCCTTTCAGTTCTGTTTCATGCCCATTGACTAAGTAAAAAAGTCTCCATTTGGTTCTGAAATGTCTTGACTACTTCTTTATCACTGATTCTTACTTTCTCTCAGTTTTCTTCCTCTTTCTCTTTTTCATTCTCATTCTCATTTGTCTTGGTAAACAAAGAGGGAGCAAGCCCCAGGCTCCCCAGCCTTCAGGATCCTGCTGGAATCCCTAACATTGCAATCACGATATTTATTTTCATGGTTCCCTTCTGTTTACGGCACGTGATCCTGGTTTCAATTCACTCTTAGTGTCAACATTTTTATTTGACATAATATTTAAGAGGAAATGTGAATGGGAAACAGTGGCTTAGGTGGTTCCTATTCTTTTCCAATCGCATCCTCTTGTGTCTGAGCTCCTGTTCCTGAGGGGATTATTTTTCACTGCTACCAGCTTGATTTCCTGAGTGTCTCTTCTACCATCAGTTTCTGCCGCTGGAAGATTTCCTTTCTTACGGAAAAGTTCTGCTTTCTTCCTTTTGCTGCCAGGGCCCATTCTTCCTGTAGGTTGCTGTGGAGTGCCAGGCTGGGCAACAGGGACAGGAATGTCGGTGGGACATGCATGCTCTCTCTCCCTTGGGCCTTGAACACTTTCTACTCTGTGCATAATTTGCTGGCCTCCCATCTTATCTTTATTCTGGTGGGTCAGGCCTTATAGGTTTGGACCCGTTTTACTCATCCCTGCATCTTGCACGGAGCCTGGGCCGTCATCGGCATATGGGAGGTCCCTAATAGTAGAGGCAAACCGCGCCTTGTGGCATTTCAGCAACTGGCAGCTCCCTTTGGTCAATACTGGCAGCCTCTGGCAATTAGTGACAGGTGGAGGTTTAGACAGCTTGTCCCCCTCAGCCTCATCACCAGGTTGAAAGCCAGGTCTTAGACCAAACATTTATTAGCAAGTTCCCAAACGTGGGTCAAGCGGTGCTGTCAGTGTTCAGGCACATGGACAAAACTCTCACATCATAGATTCACTCCGGGGGCGCCTGGGTGGCTCAGTTGGTTAAGCATCTGCCTTCGGCTTGGGTCATGATCGTGGGGTCCTGAGATCGAACCCTGTGTCAGGCTCCTTGCTCAATGGGGAGCCTGCTTTTCCCTCTCCTCCCTGCTCTTGTTCTCTCTCTCTCTCAAATAAATAAATAAAATCTTAAAAAAAAAATAGGTTCACTCTGAAGTGACACCATTGCCTGTTTTGGGGTCAGATGAGTGCCCCCCTCCCCCAGTGATTAGAGGGACACAAGGCAAAGCACAGTGGAAGAGCCACCATGCTGCTTCTAAGATATGAAGATTAGGGATCCCCAGATTTTATGCCTTATTCATACCCGGTGGTAGTACCTGGAGCAATTTTTCTCTCAACCAGTATATTACACACTGAACACATCACCAAAAGAAAGACAAAATTGAATCTTTTGTGCTGATAGCAAATGCTCTGGTGTGCGTTTTCATCGGTTTTTCTGAGGTACTCCTCTAGCACCTTTGGTGGACTCTTGACTGGGGTCAGTCAAATTGTAACTAACCATCCCTAAATGACACCAAACACACACACACACACACACACACACACACACACACACACACACACA